>NW_018408084.1:161351-163645 GCF_002113885.1 Mizuhopecten yessoensis
TCCTGTATGGTAATGACAATTTCACAAATGCAGATTTGCCAACCTTTTGAAATTTCTAACGTAACATCACAGACTTAGATAATCTAATTCCGTGGTAACATAAATAATCATAAAAAAATGTCACACGTTTATGCCCCCTTCGGTAAAAATAACACTTTAGTGTACATCAATCATCTTTTGAGTTCTTTCTGATGAAACCATTAGGTCTTATACTCAATCAGAATAAGTTTATTGAGCAAGTTTATTGGCTGAAAATGGTCAATTTTAGCAAGGCAAGCCTAAATATCAACTGTGTCAAATTGTATGTCCAGTAATTAATAGCTTCTAGCCAGACTATAACTTCATTAATTAAACATCCATGCTAGAAGATTTCCTACACTGTAAATATTTTGAGAAATCTTGTCTAAGAAATTTAGGAAATATATATATATACATTATAATTTTGAAATATTTTTTTGTTTTATGTTGAATAAAACAAAAAAATATTCAAGAACAAAGCAGCCTCAAGATTTTCTAAATGAAAATATAACAAAACATAACAAGCAAGTCAACATTATTACCAGGGTTTTTGCCAGCTATTTTGGGAAAGGGTCCCTGAGCAGGAATTAGGAAAATATCATTAGCATTTGGCAAAAATTGGGAAATTTCATCAGTATTCCCACGTTAAGGGAAATTTTAGTTTTATCAAATAAAACCTTCAATGTGATTTGCAAAACAAAATTCATCTAGCTGTTTCTTACAGTAAAATGTATAGCAGTAAATAAACACGTCACTTTTCAGTGTTTTTGTTGATTCAATTTCAAATTCTTGTTATATTTTGTACTTTTATGTATGTGGTTGGGCAGTGCTAGAATTGTAGAATGCTAGCTGTGAGTGCCAGAATGGCAGCACCGGCTGTATGCTCCCCAGGGAGTTGAGAAAGTTATTGGCTGGTTGCAATGGCCCTATAACCATGGATACAGGGTTCAACACTAGTCCTGGACTAGTAGATTTCAGATATACATTTGTAAGAACCTCAAATTATTATTATAGGCAACTACCAAAGTTTTCCCCAGGTCTGTTACCAACCAGAAATACACTCATGCTAGCCCCTTCCAGGGGGTCATACAGGGCTAGGATATACAATATAGTAATTAGTTCAGGGGTCATACAGGGCTAAGATATACAACATAGTAATAAGTGAACTATAGGTTACAGGTTGATTTTGAAAAAATATAAACAAGCCCAACTTATGTTTCATAGTAAACATCAACATTTGTTTACTAGTTCGGGGCATTGGGCTTGTCAATTTAGACAAATATGTAGATTTTTCATGAACCGAAAAAAAATGGACAATGTTTACGTGAACTAGGCAAACATATGCATTATGGTTTGAAGTGTTTCTTCCTTAAAACGTTTAAAAATTAAAGTTATCAACGTTTTTGACGAATCATGTTTCGCAATACAAATATTTGCGGTTTGAAAATCACGGGCTTCAAAATTTGCCACATTCTGATTGGTTGAAAAAGACCGGAACAGGAAACTTCACTGGGAAGCCTGTATGATCAATATAAGAGTTTGGAGTGAATTTTACCAGTTTTGACCTCATCACAGACAAGTTTCATGTTTGACTCTAAAAGGTCTACCAATTTCAATATGTGTTTTTCACTCTTTCAACAAGAAAACAACTGTCGGCTTCACGAAAGATAGGCCTGTGCAAGTCGAGTCACTTCAGTGCAAAAGAGAACCGATCAGACGAAGAGATTCTTTGTTTATCAACGACAATGATGATGAGCCCCCTGAGATACATGTGTGTACGCGCATCTGTGGGTTAAAGGTAAGTATGCGTAGCCTACTTTGTCAGTTCGTGTCTGTGTCACAACACGACTCCCCCGTCCCCCTCCCTACCCTGGTCTGATTTGCTTCAAGTCAGTCGCACATGCTATACTGATATGGGTCACAGAACACATAATGCTGAGACCCATATCAACATAGCATATATAGTGTATTTCAGAGGTTCAAGATGGAAAGTCGAGGGGGATTCGAGATTCATTTATATATAATAAGGCGGCAATTGCTGGTAGTTTGTAATGGGTTAAGATGTACAAAATGTATTTAGACGTGTTGAAAAAAGTTTCTTTTTACAAGTTATTTAATCAGTTTTGTCTCTTCTATTTAATTAAAAACAACGAAACTTACAAAAAATGACAAACATCAAGCATTCCATTAAGTCTCCTTAATGCATATTATATATATATGTGTGTATGTGAGGGTGTGTGTGTATGTGTGTTATGGACTGTGGTCTGAGTGTACAA
>NW_018408084.1:165755-215158 GCF_002113885.1 Mizuhopecten yessoensis
ACTGTGATAACTTGTCATGAATAACCTGAATGTACCAGTATATGTGTGCAATCTTATTTTTGACAATTATATTGCAGAATCATAATTAATATTAATGGAAAATTAAGGATATTTTTATTTTACTGGTACATGTATATACCTTGGAATAAACAAAAAATCATAATTAATTTTTACACATTGCAAATTGTAGTTCTGAGCCTGGCATAAACTTGGATAATACCGGTATATTAATTTCAAATGTGATAAGAAAAGCAGAAGGAGAATGTAAATATAAATACAAAGGTTAAAACATTTTTAAAATGGAAAGAAATCTTGAAAGAAAAGGTTAGTTGTGCTATATATATTTCTATAGTGTAGTGGTCATCACACTCGCCACTCTTTGGTGGGAGACCCAGGTTCAAATCCTGGTGGAAATAATAGTACAACTTGAAATTATGTTAATACTACAAGCATATAAACATAAACTACTAATTATATACAACTCATTTCCCATTACTTGGTACATTTCATATGAATATATATATATACTTGTTAATTTGTTCTTTATTGCATACAACAACAGGACATTCGAACATCTTGGTAGGCAGCGAGTATTACATTTATGATTTGTGAACTTAAGCTAGAAAATGGATATTTTTTTTGTTTTCAAAGTCTTGGTGTTGACCTCTTATGAATGCCTTTTGTCCATCATAGTAACCACTTCAGTTATGTTTATGCCGACGCCGGAGGGGGGGGGAGTGGGGGGTGTCATATAGTGTTGCCCATCCCGTCCCTTAAAGCCCTTAGCTGGGGCGCTGCAGGCGCCCGAGATCTACACTTTCATCACAAAGGTTACCGAACTATGTGCGATCGCATATAGGCAGTGCCTATTTCATATTAAACTCATAATTTCATATCAATTTCATATGAAATTAATAAACTCGTTTAATAAATTCAATATTACATGAACACTCGTGTCAGATCCTCTATTTCATGCACAGGGGTCTAGGACAGGGAAATTCCACCCGAGGGGTTTCAAGTTTGGTCAAACCCGAGGCTATGCCGACGGTTTTGCCAAATTTGAAAATCTAGAGGGTGGAATTTCCCTATCCTACACCCTTGGGTATGAAAGAGTATTTTTCTCTCATTCCAACCACCAGAATAAGCTCAGAAACCATGAAAATGTGTTTGGACTGGCTGACATTTTGAAAATATCAATTTTTCCCCTGAGCTTTTTAGACAAAAACGAATTAGCGTACCATATTTCTGAAAAGATTTTAATTTCATCACGTGGCCCTTTTCCGCATTGCGGCATAGAAGAGTTCCAAATTTGTGACGTCATTGTTGAGCTATTGTGTCACTTCACGTGAAATGGGGTGTAATATAGAAATTTCCTACACCCCTTTTTTACCCTGGACAGCTCTATCTTACACACAGGGAAATGAGAGAAAATATTCTTTTGAAAAGGATTCTTTCTATCAAATATAAAATCTATCCAGTACTTTTGTAGAAGTAAATTATAAACTCCCACATCCATTCTCTCATCTGATTGCCACAGTATACATATTTTTTGTATATTAATTACTATATGGAGTGCTCTCTCAATATTACAAGTCAAAATTATTTTATTTAGTGAGTAACTAGATAGGATGGTATGAACACAGTCCTACATGAATGTAAGTATAAACACTTCGGGCTTCTCTTTCTAACATAGATAATGGTGTATTGTAAATACATGAAGTAAATTATGTAAATATGATGTTCTTCCATCCTTTCTATAAAGTGATATAATATCACATATGGTCAAATACAATTATAGTTGTGAAGCATATAGCTGTATCTAAATATGTTTTAATGCAAAACAAACATACATTATGTACGGGACAAGGAATTTTTCCAATAAATGAATGAATTATCCAAAAATCAGAAACATTACATGATGGCGATCTGAAAACAGATAATTAAGTAACTCAAATACATAAAAAGAACAGATGTTCGAAAGCAGAGCGTTCCCATCCTCCATTGAACCTTTGGAGCTAATTTACAATTTCTTCTTTATCACTCGTATAGCAAAGTCCACCATGTTTCTCCATCGTTTAAGACGTACGTAAATGTCCTATAAAATAACCGATTAATAACGGTCAATGTTCGTTTCTTAAATCTAAACACTATCTTGGTATAGTCTTCTATAGCATGTTTCATATATTAACAACAATATTTATAACACAATTTTGAGAACAAAACTGAGATTCATGTTGTCAGCATAATTCGTCGAAATATGAATACCTTATTTTTGTGCTAAAAGATTAGTCTTTCGTCGTTGTCAGGTACTGTCCTGCAACTCCCCGAGGAAATCTAGTTGAAGATTAAAATAGCTCACACTTACCGACAAATAAGGATAAACCAAGTCTATACTTAATAGCTCCGATAGAACGTGAATTGCCTGTAAAGCTTAAGAAAAAATACTAGACCGCGTAATAGGAGCATTTATTGACGAATACAGCAGCCGACATTGTCTCTCGGGACATATTCCACAAATTTATAAAAACGATTCTGTGTGTCGCCAGCTATATTCGGCGCTCCAGTAGAGGTTTCAGTCGATATTCTCTTATCCCAGCTGTCCAACTAACTGAATCTATATCACTGTTTACGTTTCCCCGACGGTTTAAAGAAATTACTACAACGGTTAAGAAAACCAAGAATAAGGTACATTGTTTCCACCGAGACTTTCCCGTGTGTAAATGCAATGTCAGTTTGGATTTTGTGGCCCGTCAAATTAAATTACTTCAAAACTGCATGTTACCAGTACCATAACATTGTTTATTTCTTTATTGTTTTATTAACTAGCGTCCTTGGTACATTCAGATGTATGTTACGGTCGGCAAACCATTCATGACGGTTTACTTTCCGGTAGATATACCTTCACTCGTAGTATACACCGTACACAGAAGCCACAGCCACTAGTGAATCGTTCGTGTATGTGGTGGTACAGAAGTTGTCAGTAGAGGCGTCCCAGACACACCGACTGGCCATCTGCATAGTACTCTGGCCGTTGCACTGTCCAATGAAAACGTAAACGACGACTCTATATCGCGCCATGTTGAGCCCTCTTACTCTGTTCTTTATCGTCTGAGAAATGTCACATACCAATCTGTTGCAAATGCTTGAATTATACTTTACACTATGTAATGTCTGCTCCATCACTTCTTGAGCTATGGATTTAATATCATTTGTCTTGAAAATTTGACCTTGATCAGGCTGCATTTTATACGTGTTTTCCATTTTTTCTTTAGGGAATTTGAGCTCGTCTAATCCGGGGATGCTCAATCGTCCTTTTGTTGCTCTCCGTACCTGCAGCAGGGAGGTTATTGATGATGCAATCCCTTTGAAAGTGGACCGTCTGCGATTGGAAACAACTGGTTTAGATTCATCTATCTGAACCCCCGACGATGCCTTGGACATGATGGACGTTCGTCGCTGTTTCCATTGAGTGACCAAGGTGTCGCCGTCTCCGGATTGAAGCTTAGAATCAGCGGTGGTCGCACTGGCCTGTGTGTAGGCAAAATACATTTATCAGTTCACGGATAACTATAGATGGCCCCAGTTTATATCAATACTGATACAAGATGAAGTAGCTTCGTATTACCTTGAGCATATAGAGTATATACTTTATTAAGTTATTCATATCAATTTTTAATCAAGCGACTAAATGGAGAATATACACATATAAAAGAGAGCTTGGCGTAGAACATGTGTTAATTGTATTTGTCTGCATATATAGACCTTCACGGACTCGCTACTAGCGCACATTGTCTCCCAGTTCATGTGATGATGATATATGCATTGACAGATTATTGCAGATATCAAAATTGTACAATTTCTCTCGTCAGTTTAATGTGAAACTTATTTCAAAACCTTGAGCGTAACTCTGCGTCAAACATGTCAGAGAGTTGTCGCCCGTTAATACACTGTGAATATTGGATCGATTACACTACTGCCATGCCACCTTTAAAGCATCTCATTTGTTGTTGTTTTTTTTGTGTTTATTGCTGTTAAATGTATCACAAGGATGTAGAAATGCATTTTTATTGATCGTATATCAACTGTTTGTACGCAACCATTCGGCGTGTTTGTATTTTATGGGTGTAGTATCACTAGTGAGGACGTACGTATCTACGGGTTGGTACTTTCATGTGTCGTTTTTCAACTTTAAAGTTCAATAAAGTGAAGCATTTTGAACACGCTAATAGGGCAATCGGAGAACTGATTCACGTTACCGCTGCGTTGTGGCGGACAGTTAAAAGCATATCCGTAACTTCATCGACCAAAAGATTCCATCTCTAGGATTAAAAAGTGCGTTTATATTGACTTAAGTAAGAGGTTGTTTTGCAAATGCGTTACATTTTATATCCGTATCGTATTTATGGCAAAATGATGGATACCAGCACAGAAACCAACATGTCAAGATCATTCAGGATACCACTGTTCGGGAGAAAATAGTAATACCAAGACATCTAAGAATATGCCTGCCACTAGTTTATCTCCATTGAACAACGATTATTAATAGGGAAAAAAACTTTATGCAGTTCTTGTTTTTTCTTGAATTACGAAAATATCTTGTATCGATTTTGTTTAATGTTTTCATATAAGTAATCTGGATAGTAAACAGAATTTTTTTTACAAATCTTCAGTCTCATATTGAGGTTTCGATATTTGTAAGCACGAATATTCTTAATACATTATGAATACCAGAGAAATATACAGTACGCTATAATTAGCTGGTATTTTAAAACAAAGTCGAATGTAAATCTGGGTCATTGCTTATATGGTAATTGAACAACACCAGCTTGCGGTCACATACAATCAGACAGCTAACAGACCAGTAATAATTCACTTGTAGACCACATTAAAGAGAAGAGAAGGCAATCGAAAGTGACAACTATCTATAAAACCATAGTTATTAACAGACCAAAAGATTCGGATTTGTATATATAACTATATAAGAGGAAAAATCAGTTTACCTGTGATGGTGATTCAGGTTGCGCCATGTTTTCCTGAAAAAAAAAATTCAACATTAACATTTGTAATGCGATTGTTTAATAGCAATAATTATAATCTAGTTATTCAGTGGAAATGAAATAAGAGAAAACGTCCGCGAAAACTAAGAGGATATAACAATAAAAAGTACATACTATTGTTCAACACAAAACGAGGAGATCAGAGCTAGCAGAAACATATGTCAAACAAAACAAGGATAACCTCAGTTAATATCGGCAAAAACAAAACAAGGACATCGGGATAACCTCAGTTGATACACCACTAATGCGGTACGGTCGCTACATATTACCGCATATAACATACACATATACAAGTTCTTGACGCGCAAACACATAATAAATATAAGGTTTTAAACGCGCACACCTTATTCATATTAATCCAATACACCAATGTACCGATTTTACTGAAAATACTTCCTCTCTGCTAGATCTTATTCTTGTCAGCAACCATTCAATAATA
Organism: Mizuhopecten yessoensis; assembly: GCF_002113885.1. Lineage (NCBI taxonomy): Eukaryota > Metazoa > Mollusca > Bivalvia > Pectinida > Pectinidae > Mizuhopecten > Mizuhopecten yessoensis. The sequence goes on from NW_018408084.1 coordinate 171,252, forward strand.
AATCAAACATTTGTTGGTGAATCGTTCCTAGACCAACCATTACGATATCACTGACCTGTATTTGGAATTTTTAATTCTACCAAAACTACAGCTAAATCCTTCAATAGTAAGGTATGGCTTTACAAGCACGCTGATTTTTAAAAGTATAAAACGATGGTAATGAATACGGACTGGTCATTTCTTGACTCAAATAACATAGATGAATCATGTAGAAATCTGACAGGCATATTAGAGAGAATTTTCCATGTCTGTATTTCAAATAAAACTATTGTGGTTAAAAGTAGAGATCTACCTTGGATGTGTCACGATATAAAAAAGTTGATTTCAAAACGTAAAAAAAAATACATAAAAGGGCAAAACAGACTAATAGAGATTGTGACAGGTTAGAGTTAGACATATACGCTATAAGTGTGTCAACCTAATTAGGCAGTCCAAAGACAAGTATCTCAACAAACTGTCGCTAGAACTATCTGTCCCAAATCGTTCAAAGTCATGGTGGAAAGTTCTTAACAAATTCATGAAAACAGACACAAAAAATCCCACATCCCTGTCATTATTAGTGATGGAAATTATTACGATGACGATGCTGACAAGGCTAATATTTTCAATTCTTATTTTTCTAGCCAAGCTAGAGTTGATGATTCCGCTACCGTACTTCCGGAAGATAACTGGTGTATCTCTCCCAACAAACTTGGTCAAATTATAATAACAAGCGATGACGTCAAAGATATACTGGTTAATCTGGATCCGTCGAAAGCAGTTGGACCCGACCTAGTTAGCCCCAAAGTCTTAAAAGAGACAGCCAATGTTCTTTGTAATCCTCTTGCCTTCTTTTTTAACAAATGTCTTGCCACGTCTAAATTTCCATCGCCATGGAAAAGAGCTAACGTCATACCTGTTCATAAAGAAGGAAAACGAGATGACGTCAGGAATTATCGTCCCATATCTCTAATAAGTGTCTTAGGAAAAGTATTTGAACGCTTCATATTTAAATATTTGTACAATTTTCTTCGTCAAAATAGCCTTATTACTAGCTGTCAATCAGGTTTCACACCCGGCGACTCTACTATAAACCAATTACTTAGTATATCTAACGACTTTGGTAAAGCTCTAGACTCAGACAAAGAAATATTCGAGCAGTATTCTGTGATATCAGCAAGGCTTTCGACCGTGTCTGACATCGAGGCCTTCTTTTCAAACTTCAAAGACTTGGCATATGTGGAAAGTTATTAACCTGGTTTGAAGATTATCTTCTTGACAGAAAACAAAGAGTTAATTTAAATAATTTCAGTTCTAATTGGGCATCTATTAATGCCGGGGAACCCCAAGGCTCTATCATTGGACCTCTGCTCTTCTTGATGTACATTAATGATATTGTGTTTGATTTAAACTCCAATTACGACACATGAAATCCTGGAATCGGACTTAGACAAAATAAATGCATGGTTACGCCAGTGGCTTGTAGACTTTAACCCAAATAAATCTGAAACTATCGTCATAAGTAGGAAAAGAAACTCTCCCAACCACCATCTCTTACATACGAACCAAATTCCTATAAATAACGTATCTTTCCATCAGCACCTCGGAGTATTTTTCTCCTCAAACGGTAGTTGGTCAGATCATGTCAATTACATCATCTCTAAAACGTCACCTAAGCTCAACCTCATGCGAACCTTAAAATTCCAGCTTGATAGAAATACTTTACAATCTCTACTTGAGTATGGAGATATAGTGTGGGAGAACATTCCGAATGAGTTGGGAAAGACACTTGAAAACCTCAATATTGAAGCCGCTCGAATTGTAACAGATGCAACTAAATTAGTAAGCATTTACAAACTTTTCAATGAATCAGCTTGGGTCAGTTTATTCGATCGGAGGCAAAATCATAAATTTATCTAGTTCCATAAAATGTTCTATCAATATAAACCTGAATATTTATATAGCCTTATCACACGTACTGTATCGGAAGGGCATCGATATGATACCACAAACTCCGACCATTCCTTTATTACTCCAATATTGAGCAAAACTTCCTTTTATAAGCAGTCATATCTACCTTTTGTTATAGACCAATGGAATAGTCTTCCACAAAATGTACGATCAAATCCGTCTACTTCTGCTTTAAAATCCTATCTAGCCAAGCAACATACTAAGAAAACGCCTACCTATTACAACGTTGGTACCCGCAAGGGCTAAATATATCACGCACGACTACGAATGGAGTGTAGCTCCTTAAATGGTCATTTATTTGCTAAAAATATTTCTCCATCTCCATTATGCATGTGTGGTGAAGTCGAAGACAATAAACATGTTTGTATTGGAATGTAACAGGTACGATCAAATAAGAAGACGCTACCTACAGTATTTGCCCATAATATTACTTTGGAGTTATTATTATTTGGAGATGATTCGTTTTCATTGGCTGAAAATAAGTTAATATTTCTAGCTGTACAGAATTATGTACTTAAAACTGGCAGATTTTCTATAACTGAATAATATGACTTGTAAACTTGTACAATATATATCTTACCCCAACCATCTTACTCTTAGGAAGATTAAACTATTGTTATTTCCATTAATTATTGGTATATATATATATGCGTGTGATGTGTGTATGAATGGTGTTATCACGTATTGAATATACAATGTATTAGTTGTTGTTTAGTATACTTGGTGATAGGTTTACATTAGTGTCTGTGACACTTGTTCCTATTTCCCTTTGTCTTTAACTTCATTGAACTGAAATAAAAGAAAATTTAAACTAATCCAATACAGACATATTTATCTTGACACATTCGTTCAGACGATCAACTTTCTTAGTATATTCTTTTATAATTATGTACGATATGGGAATAAATGTTACTCAATTTGCAATTATTTCCCATTTCGGTTTCAGGAAAAAGTTTAAATCAACGCGCAAATACGATAACTGTATATTGCACGACAATATCAGAACTAGCATGCAACGAGTTTAGTACTGGGTAATAAGCCCGCAGTAGTCTAGATCTCAACCACACACTAAAGACATTGAGTCTGCTGTAATACCTCCTATTGTTTTGGTACTACTGTAATACTTTGCCGTCTGAATGCCAATGGTGTTTCTTCAAACAGAATTGACACATAATTACCTATCAGAAAACTCACTAAATAAATATAACACTATTAAGGTTCCATCTAATGTTGTATATACGTGTGTTATTAAATTAAAGGCTTTCCCCGCTACCGGTAACATATTCTATTACGCCCAGGAGAATTCATATCCAACTTTCCTCTTTATATATAGGGGGTAATAAAAACAACCAATGAATGCAGTACTATCATCACAACAGTAAATAGACAATTTTGGTTTTACTGCAATGCGTTTCAGTAGTTACTCTCAGTCAAGTGATGTCTTGTCTTACAAACGGAACAACCCAAGTAAAAGTAGTGGCCGGATGGCACAGTGGATAGCGCACTTGCCCTTCACGAAGGCGGCCGGTGTTCGATTCCCCTGTCGGACGTGAAAAGGTATGGGGTCAACTGCCCGATCACATAGGTTTTCTCCGGGTACTCCGGTTTCTTCATACATCAAGACCCCCAGCGCGCTAACATCCGGGCCAACATGAGTGATTAAAATAAGTTAAATAACTTCTTTCATAATTGTTGTAAAAATAATAAGTTATCATTTTTCAAGTAATTTCAATCGACTGTTAATATAATTGTATCGTATGACTTGATCCACTTGTAGTACAATGTATTCGATAAACAATTTAATAATTCATAGGGTAATTAAAGTCATTAAAATAGAGAAATGATTAACTTTACTTTTATTAATTTAAATAAAACACCTAAGTATTTAATCGATTTGCCCAAAGCAATACAAATCATGGAAACGTCCAATAGCAGAGAAGGATTTTTGTAAACGACGGGGGCCGCGATGGCCAAGTCGTTAAGGCGTCTGGCATTCTGCTACCACTAGCCCTCCGCCACCGGCTTTCCTCAAACACCTTTAATGCGGCGTTCACACAGTGCCAATTATAGCTCCCGTGTTTGGGATCAGACAGCGCTACGACACGAAAGCGAAAAGTCGGATTACTATCCTCAATGATCTGGAGTGTCCTATCATTGTCTGAACGCCGTAACAGAGTCCTACGGATCGGGAAAGGTCCGTAGAGGTCGGCCAATCACTGCCGACAGTTAGGCGCGTCCCGTAACATTCGAGAAACTCAACCGATTTTGTCTAGTCGGCTTACAATCGTGACTATATCGTGACAGATACTGCTGTATCGGATCAAAATCGTAACAATATCCTGTGTTGTCTGGACGGTGTTTAGACGGTGTCGTGTGGATCAGGACGCTGTCGTGATGAACGGTCAAGGTTTGGAGAGTTTTTTCATTGCCGTTTCCAGCCGATTAAGTTCAAATTGCGTCCAGATCTTGCCGAATGCGTTCAATGTCGGATCTCTGTCGGATCGCGTTCGGGAGAATCGGGAGAATCGGGACCCCGTCGGGAAATATTCGGTCGTTTTTAACCATGCGGAAGATACAAATCGGATCAGATTCGGATTGAGAACGGGAGAATTGGGACGAATTCGGCAGGAAACGGCTGAATCGGGAGGCTTCCTGAGCAATATCTGATTGTTGTCATGATCAAATAAACGTTTTCACAAATTTGTGAATTTCCCGCCACGAATAACAGGATCTTGAACAGACTTTTGACAAATTTTTATCGGGAGTGGTCCTTTCAAGGACGGCAGTAAAAATCCTTAATGTGTGACTGAGGCTTAAATGACCTTAGCTGTAAAAAGGACGTTAAACACACACAAACCAAACCAAAAGTGAAACGACACTCGACGATTTTGAAATTGTATTTTGACGAAAAGAACACATATTTGCAACTCTTAAATGACGTGTATTACTGAAGATTAGATTTTTTTTCGGGGTTTTTTTGAGGGCCAAATCTTAACTACAAAAACAATCATAAGCTAACAGTTACAAAATATATTTTACCAATTTACACATTTATACTTCTAATTTAATAAAGCAACTGACATACTGATGCGGTTCATGAACGTGTTCATACAGGCTTAGCCTAATCAAGGGTCACTTTTTTGTAAACTTCTCCTTTATCCCTGCATGTAAATCGCAACAATTAGAAGGAACTCGTCTTTTACTCATCAAAAATTAGAGGAAACTCGTCCTTTACTCATCAAAAATTAGAGGAAACTCGTCCTCTACTCATCAAAAATTAGAGGGAACTCGTCCTTTACTCATCGAAAATTAAAGTAACATCGTCCTTAAATCACTGAAAGTTAGAGGGAACTAGTCCCTAACTCCCCGAAAATTAGAGGGAACTCGTCCTTTACTCACCGAAAATTAGAGGGAACTCGTCCTTTACCCATCGAAAATTAGAGGAACCTCGTCCTTAACTCATCGAAAACTAGAGGGAACTCGTCCTTAACTCATCGAAAATTAGAGGGAGCTCGTCTTAACTCACCGAAAATTTGAGGAACCTCGTCCTTAGTTCACCGAAAATTAGAGGAGCCTCGTCCTTAGTTCACCGAAAATTAGAGGGAGCTTGTCCTTTACTCATCGAAAATTAGAGGGAACTTGTCCTTTACTCATCGAAAATTAGAGGAACCTCGTCTTAACTCATCGAAAATTAGAGGGAACTCGTTCTTAAATCACCGAAAGTTAGAGGGAACTTAGTTAGTGGTCGACATAAAATGTACAATATTTACAGCATGAACACAACAATGACAATTACCCAACATAGCATAGATGAGTATATAGTAACACAGGTAGTTTATGTTACTGGCTAGAGTTAGTAAAACAATCTAACAGTATTTAAGAGAAGTGCTTTCATACTTCTCATGATGCAAAAACATCTTATAAAACACATAGAAATGAGTGTCCAATATACACACATTGAGTATCTGGGTGGAACTTCGTGCTTAGACATGACACGTCTACACCTAAGTCTGTTACATTTACGACTGATGGCATCATAGTCTACACAGTGACGGAGTCACGTGTTGGAACTTGAAAGACAATTACAGTTAACTATGTATCTTAGTATCCTGTTGGATTAGGACTTGGTTTATTTTATAAAGAAACATTAACACATCAAAAACTCAATTAGTCAATAGTGTGTAACCAATAGAACCCCTTACAAATCCAACAACAGCAGTTCAGGTTAACACGAACAATACAGCTGTACTTAGTGTAGGTCAAGGTTACTTGGCTCGCTCACGCTTTATTAACACCATTTAAATACAGCTTATATCATCAGTGAATATAAAACCCCACATCAACACAAATATTGATTTCATACTAATCCTAATACCCTCCATTTGGAGTTAATACATTCGGATGTGGCGGTGTAACCAATACACTTGTGGAAGTTCTAAAGAGCTTAACACTATTAAATCTTAGTGTTATGTGACATTACAAACATAGACCACCAACACTTACATAAGTACATCTATAGCCGCTATGTCTGTGTCTGCTTATATCAACAGCACTGAGGATTAACTATTTAAGAGCTATCGTTACTGATTAATGACTATTTAAGAGCTATTGTAGAACAATGTAGGTATTAATTTAAATCTATGAATAGTAAGTACAATCGATATACACTGTAAACAAAACAGCGGTAACGATGGGTCTATACATATAAACGAAACATACATCTACAATTGTGATGAGTATGTGATTAAGATTTCACATCCTTGGAACAGCTTAGGTTATGTATGGTGGCTTATTTGTGCCATTTCGTTATTTCGTAAAGTTAAAATGTCATTGTTTCGTTATTTTGCGGTGTGATCACGATATTTAGTGAAGTTAAAATCTCGTTGTTTCTTTATTTCGCGGCGAGATCACGACATTTAGTAAAGTTAAATTCTCGTTGTTTCTTTATTTCGCGGCGAGATCACGACATTTAGGTAAGTTAAAATGTCGTTTCGTTAATTTGCGCCAAGATCACAACATTTTAAACTTATTTAATGTCGTCGTTTCGCCTCGAAATAAAGACACAACGAAATAGCACACACATACGGGCTGGTAATGAGACATCTAAACCTATAACAAGACACAACATAAATTATATATCAACACATAAACAATGCATAAACATATGTACTATTAACTTTAATTCGTCCTACGAAGTATTCATGACATGGATAAAGAAAAAGTTGTGTTTAATTGTTACATGTTTTTGGGGTTTAGATCGACTTCCGGTAAAAATGCCACCCCTATTGATCATATATATGGATATGATCATTGGGGTGTCATTTTTATCGAAAGACGATCTAAACCCCTGAAACATGTAAAATTACTCTGAACACCTTAGTTTAGGTCCAAATATAGCTGTAACAAAGTATCAGGTCCCTGTGCTCTTTAATACTATGTGTAGGAAAGGTTTTGTTGATGCAGAGTGGGTAGGTCAGAACTTCAGTCTTTCAATTTAGTTGGTGATTCATTGGAAAACTGCCAAGATCATAGCATCTCATCTAAATGTAATGTCAAATCCTTAAAATGTACTTCAATGGTGATCAAAGAAACTGGTATGGTACGATTTTACTATAATAGTAGCTGAAAGCGTATAAAAACGCCTAACCTCGCGGTAAATATATATTACAGACAACCAAACGCACCAGAACGTAATGCATAGGTTAAATTAATGACATTTTATATTTCATTTCACCGCAATTCTTGTTCAAAATCCAGGTAGCCGTTCAGGGAGGCGCACAGTGAGTATTGGGATCCAACCTATACTATACTTAATCTTTTTGCATCACTTAATAAAGGCAAATCCATGAATGAACTTTATTTTAATGAACATTTAAATGAAGAATATAAAGTTACCGGGCCATTCATGGATCAATACTGCCTGTGGTGTTTAGGGGTGTAGTGTTCGACGGAATGCTCAATGGTACAGAATCTGTATATATTATAACGACCGATTTGGCTACCCTTGCGTGTGGTATTATTTTCTAATATCTTCGGATTGCTGTAGAAACAAGAATAAACAGTGTTCAAGTACATTTTACCTATACTTTTTATTTTTATTTCCAAACAGGTGATTCCAATGCGGGAAGTGTACCTCATAGAGTAGCAGAGCGTATACCTACATGTCTATGGTTAGTTTTGTAAAGGTGGTAGAGGATGGAGTTTTCTTGCTTGGAGCTATGTAAGACCCCCTAAAGCATCAACGTGTCTTATAGATGTTCTACGGATCTCTGTGTACTTAAATATAGAAGTTGCAGCTTACATATTTAGGCATAGGTGCTAGAAAGTAGAACACTATTTTATTCAATGGCATATTTCTGGCACGGGATTAATATCCTTCTACACCAGACTAAAATATGATAGTCGTGTTATGAAAACATAATATATCATATTTGAAAATTTCACCTCTGTGTATTAGCTCAAACGTAACTGTCACATTATCTCGTTCTGTGATAGGGTGTGAACTCGTGTCTGATGAAGATTTCTGCGTGAGTTCGGGAGCTGATTACCACACATTTATTGGTAATTATTGGGTATGCTTAATAGCTTCCTTGTAAGGAAGTGCTTCTCTTTCGGGGGTAAACTGTATGTATACAGTGTAAATGTCGCGTGTATTCTGTACTTACCCGCATACTCCCCGCAGACTGATTAAGATGTAGCGCATAGACAGTGTCTAAGAACGCTGGGCAAATTAAGTTTGTGTACAGGTAGGAATCATGTTTATTGGGGTGAACAAGTCCGTACTGATCCGTTGTGCATTTGTTCATCGTGTTTTGTCAATATACAAAGTGAGACCAGCAGCGAGAATGTTTCTGCAAAAGCGTGCCAAATGGGATTATCTAAGTATGCTTGATGTCCTGCATATAGATGTAAAGTGACATTTAAAGTTTGGCACTCGAAATAACATTTAACTGAAATTGAAGGCTACCGTGTGTATGCCGGTAATACTCCTCTCTCAGGCGAGAAAACTATCTAACATCATACTTTGTCATTGTCAGCTTGGCGTGTTTTTCATGATAAATCGACTCTCGATATTGCGAACAGTTTACCAAGACATACATCAACAAGGACATGACGAAAAACCTCGTTATCGCGAACGAAGACGAACGAATATCCTATTAGCTCTCGAAGCCCTAGATTCTAATGAAGCTATTTTCGTAAGCTCTCTCTTTATGGCTATAAATAGCTTTCTGTTTGGTGTCTTGAGATAAAAATTATAGAAATAAGCAAAAAAGACATATATCACTGCAAATATTTTACCATACATCAGTACTACATATACCACTGCAAATGGTTTACCACACATTAGTACTACATATGCCACTGCCAATAGTTACTACACATCAATACTACAATTATCACCACAAATAGTTTACCATACATCAGCACTACATATACCAATACAAATAATTTACCACACACCAATACTACATATACCACTACAAATAATTTACCACACATCAGTACTCAATATACCACTACAAATAATTAACCACATATCAGTACTACATATACCACCACAAAAGTTTACCATACATCAGTACTACATATACCACCACAAATAGTTTACCATACATCAGTTCTTCGTCTACTACTACAAATAGTTTACCACACAACAGTACCACATATACCACCACAAATAGGTTACCACAAATCAATACTACATATACCATTACGAATAGTTTATAATGCATCAGTACTACTTGCACCACTACACATAATTTACCACACATCAGTACTTTATGTACCACCACAAATAGTTTACCACAAATCAATAATACATATATCAATACAAATAGTTTACCATATATCAGTACTACATATACCACTATAAATAATTAACTACATCAGTACTTTATGTACCACCACAAATAGTTTACCACAAATCAATAATACATATATCAATACAAATAGTTTACCATATATCAGTACTACATATACCACTACAAATAATTTACTACATCAGTACTTTATGTACCATTACAAATAGTTTACCATAAATCAATAATACATATATCACTACAAATAATTTACCACCATCAGTACTACATATACCACTACAACTAACTTACCACACATCAGTACTAGATATACCACCACATTACTTACCACACATCAGTACTAGATATACCACCACAAATAGTTTACCATACATCAGTACTACATATACCACTACAACTAATTTAACACACATCAGTTCTTCGTGTACCACAACAAATAGTTTAAAACAAATCAATAATACATATATCACTACAAATAATTTACCACCATTAGTACTACATATACCACTACAACTAATTTACCACACATCAGTACTACATATACCACCACAAATAGTTTACCATGCATCAGTACTACATATACCACTACAGATAGTTTATAATACATCAGTGCTACTTGCACCACTACAAATATTTTACGACACATCAGTTCTTCATGTTTCACTACAAATAGTTTACCACACCTCAGTACTACGTGTACCACAACAAATAGTCTACCACACATAGATACTACATATACCACTACAAATAGTTCACCACACATCAGTACTAAATATACTGCTACAAATAATGCACCACACATCAGTTCTTCATGTACCACTACAAATATCTTACCACACTCCAGTATAAAGTGTTGTTGTGGTACACGTAATACTGGAGAGTGGTATGTTTTTGTAGCAGTATATGTACGTGTACCACAACACATAGTTTACTACACATCAGTACTACATATACCACAACACATAGTTTACCACACATCAGTACTACGTGTAACACAACAAAAATTTACCACACATTAGCACTACATATACCACTACAAATAGATTACCACACATCAAAACTACAAATACCACTTCAAATAGTTTACCACACATCAGTTCTTCATGTACCAATACAAATAGTTTACCACACTCCAGTATTACGTGTTGTTGTGGTACACGTAGTAATGGAGTGTGGGTTTTTTTGTAGCGGTATATGTACGTGTTCCACAACAAATAGTTTACTACACATCATTACTACATATACCACTACAAATAATTTACCACACAGCAGTTCTTCATGTTCCACTACAAATAGTTTACTACACATTAGTACTACATATACGACTAAATATAATTTACCACACATCAGTACTACATATACCACTACAAATTGGAGTAGTGGGACACTGGTAATACAGTGACACCTATTACCACTGTACTGTATGAGACTTGGAGTAGTGGGACACTGATAACACAGTGACACCTATTACCACTGTCCTGTAAGAGACTTGGAGTAGTGGGACACTGATAACACAGTGACACATATTACCACTGTAATGTAAGAGACTTGGAGAAGTGGGACACTGATAACACAGTGACACCTATCACCACTGTACTGTAAGAATCCTACAGAATTGGGACACTGATAACACAGTGACACCTATTACCGCTGTACAGTAAGAGACTTGGAGTATTGGGACACTGATAACACAGTGACACCTATTACCACTGTAATGTATGAGACTTGGTGTATTGGGACACTGATAACACAGTGACACCTATTACCACGTACTGTCCTGTAAGAGACTTGGAGTATTGGGACACTGATAACACAGTGACACATATTACCACTGTAATGTAAGAGACTTGGAGAAGTGGGACACTGATAACACAGTGACACCTATTACCACTGTACTGTAAGAATCCTACAGAATTGGGACACTGATAACACAGTGACACCTATTACCGCTGTACAGTAAGAGACTTGAATTAGTGGGACATTGATAACACAGTGACACCTATTACCACTGTACTGTATGAGACTTGGAGTATTGGGACACTGATACCACAGTGACACCTATTACCACTGTCCTGTAAGAATCCTACAGAATTGGGACACTGATAACACAGTAACACCTATTACCACGTACTGTACTGTAAGAGACTAGGGGAATGGGGACACTGATAACACAGTGACACCTATTACCACTGTACTGTAAGAGACTTGGAGTATTGGGACACTGATAACACAGCGACACCTATTACCACGTACTGTATGATACTTGGAGTATTGGGACACTGATATCATAGGGACCCTTATTACCACTGTACTGTAAGAATCCTACAGAATTGGGACACTGATAACACAGTGACACCTATTACCACTGTACTGTATGAGACTTGGAGTATTGCGACACTGATATCATTGTGACACCTATTACTGATAACACAGTAACACCTATTACCACGCACTGTACTGTAAGAGACTAGGGGAATGGGGACACTGATAACACAGTGACACCGATTACCACTGTACTGTAAGAGACTTGGTGTATTTGGACACTGATAACACGGTGACACTTATTACCACTGTACTGTATGAGACTTGGAGTATTGCGACACTGATATCATTGTGACACCTATTACTGATAACACAGTAACACCTATTACCACGTACTGTACTGTAAGAGACTAGGGGAATGGGGACACTGATAACACAGTGACACCGATTACCACTGTACTGTAAGAGACTTGGAGGATTGGGACACTGATAACACAGTGATAACTAGTACCACTGTACTGTAAGAGACTAGGGGAATGGGGACACTGAGAACACAGTGACACATATTACCACTGTACTGTAAGAGACTAGGGGAATGGGGACACTGAGAACACAGTGACACATATTACCACTGTACTGTAACAGACTTGGAGTATTGGGACACTGATAACATAGGGACCCTTATTACCACTGTACTGTAAGAATCCTACATAATTAGGACACTGATAACACAGTGACACATATTACCACTGTCCTGTAAGAATGCTACAGAATTGGGACACTGATAACACAGTAACACCTATTACCACGTACTGTACTGTAAGAGACTAGGGGAATGGGGACACTGATAACACAGTGACACCGATTACCACTGTACTGTAAGAGACTTGGAGGATTGGGACACTGATAACACAGTGATAACTATTACCACTGTACTGTAAGCGACTTGAGGTAGTGGGACACTGATAACACGGTGACACTTATTACCACTGTACTGTATGAGACTTGGAGTATTGGGACACTGATATCATTGTGACACCTATTACCACTGTACTGTAAGAATCCTACATAATTAGGACACTGATAACACAGTGACACCTATTACCACTGTCCTGTAAGAGACTTGGTGTATTGGGACACTGATATCGTAGGGACACTTATTACCACTGTCCTGTGAATCCTACAGAATTGGGACACTGATAACACAGTGACACCTATTAGTACTGTACTGTTAAAGACTTAGTGTATTGGGACACTGATATCACAGGGACACTTATTACCACTGTACTGTAAGAGACTTGGAGTATTGGGATACTGATAACACAGTGATAACTATTACCACTGTACTGTAAGAGACTTGGTGTATTGGGACACTGATATCGTAGGGACACTTATTACCACTGTCCTGTGAATCCTACAGAATTGGGACACTGATAACACAGTGACACCTATTAGTACTGTACTGTTAAAGACTTAGTGTATTGGGACACTGATATCATAGGGACACTTATTACCACTGTACTGTAAGAGACTTGGAGTATTGGGACACTGATAACACAGTGATAACTATTACCACTGTACTGTAAGAGACTTGGAGTAGTGGGACACTGATATCATAGGGACACTTATTACCACTGTCCTGTGAATCCTACAGAATGGGGACACTGATAACACAGTGACACCTATTACCACTGTACTGTAAGAGACTTGGAGTATTGGGACACTGATATCATTGTGACACCTATTACCACTGTCCTGTAAAAGACTTGGAGTAGTGGGACACTGATAACACAGTGACACCTATTACCACAGTCCTGTAAGAGACTTGGAGTATTGGGACACTGATAACACAGTGACACCTATTACCACTGTACTGTAAGAATCCTACATAATTAGGACACTGATAACACAGTAACACCTATTACCACTGTCTTGTAAGAGACTTGGAGTAGTGGGCCACTGGTAATACAGTGACACCTATTACAACTGAACTGTAAGAGACTTGGAGTAGTGGGACACTGGTAATACAGTGACACCTATTACAACTGTACTGTAAGAGACTTGGTGTATTGGGACACTGATAACACAGTGATACTTATTACCACTGTCCTGTAAGAGACTTGGAGTATTGCGACACTAAATAAATACAGAAATACCTATTCCCTATGTACTGCAAGAGAGAGTATTGGGTGCTTATTCGGAAACACATAAACAGAATGTTGTTTATTAAAAATACCATTTACAGGTAAAAGCTATTTTCTACCTTTTACCTTTGTTCATACCCCAACAACTCGTGCTAATGTTTCTCCAAATAGATATATATTTATATTCACATATAAACGTGAAAAGGAAATACATGTATACACAAGTAAGTTTCATTTTTAAACTAAACAGTTACTGTCGGGGGAAAAGAAACATAAAGAACTCACCTTACTAGGCACTGTGTTGTTTGCCTGGCCGTTTAACCTTTATAGTTACACGTGTTCTCTCTTCAACACCAAACTCTGTATTAACAGATTATCCGTTAAAGAGTCCACACCGCTATGTAGAGAGGTAATCTACCTGACGGGAAAGAAGTCACTACTTATGTGTTAATCTCGGCATTACATGTTGTAATGGTATTTCATCAAGTCACGTGTTGACATCGCAATATACACATGGTCCAATAATTGACCATTCAATAAAATAACGTTAATTCCTAAATTAGTTCAAAGTAATGCTGCATATGTCCAATACTACATATAACAAAAGACGAAAAGTATGTAACAAAACGACTGTGTATCAATAAGGTTTTGTTGAATCAAAGCATGAGAGTGATTATCCTCAGTGATGCTATGTAAAACAGGTTAGATCTTGGCAAATATGAACAGGTGTACATGTATGTACAAGTCTATGCCTATTCGTACCTTCTCTGCAGCGGAATTAACACAGGAATGTGTCAAAGGAAGGTTATATTACAAAGGGAGTATATAACAAAGGAAGTGAAATAGCAAATAAGGTGAATAAGAAGTTAATATAACAAAGGAAGTGAATATAGCAAATAAAATGAATATAACAAAGGGAGTAAATACTATAAAAGAAGTTAATGTAACGAAGGAAGTTAATATTACAAAAGAAGTTTATAAAACAAAGGAAGTCAATTTGGCAAAGGAAGATAATATAACCAAGGAGGTTGATGTAGCAAAGGGAAGTCATATAACAGAGAGAAAATTATTATAACAAAAGAGATGAATATTACAAAAGAAGTTTATATAACAAAGGAAGTTAATATAACAAAGGAGGTGAATATTACAAAAGAAGTTTATATAACAAAGGAATTTAATATAACAAAGGAGATGAATATTACAAAAGAAGTTTATATAACAAAGGATGTTAATATAACAAAAGAGGTGAATATTACAAAAGACGTTTATATAACAAAGGAAGTTAATATAACAAAGAAATTAAATATAGCAAAGGAGGTGAATATTACAAAAGAAGTTTATATAACAAAGAATTTAATAAAACAAAGGAATTTAATCAAACAAAGGAGGTGAATATTACAAAAGAAGTTTATGTAACAAAGGAAGTTAATATAACAAAGGAGGTGAATATTACAAAAGAAGTTTATATTACATTGGAGGTGAATATTACAAAAGAAGTTTATATAACAAGGGAGGTGAATATTACAAAAGAAGCTTATTATTAACAAAAGAATTTAATATAACAAAGGAGGTGAATATTACAAAAGAAGTTTATTATTAACAAAGGAATTTTATATAACAAAGGTGGTGAATATTACAAAAGAAGTTTATATAACGAAGGAATTTAATCAAACAAAGGAATTTAATCAAACAAAGGAGGTGAATATTATAAAAGAAGTTTATATAACAAAGGAGGTGAATATTACAAAAGAAGTTTATATAACAAAGAAAGTAAATATACCAAAATAAGGTAATAAAATATAACAAAGGACGATAATATAGCAAAGGAAGATAGTATAACAGAGGTTGGTGATATAACAAAGGGAGATCATATAAAAGAGGTAGGTAATATAACAGAGGGAGGTAATATAACAGAGGGGGTTATATAACAGAGGTAGGTGATATAACAGAGGGAAGTAATATAACAGAGGGAGGTAATATAACAGAGGTAGGTGACATAACAGAGGGAGGTGATATAAAAGAGGGAGGTAATATAACAGAGGGAGGTAATATAACAAAGGGAGGTAATATAACAGTGGCATGTGACATAACAGAGGAAGGTAATATAAAAGAGGGAGGTAATATAACAGAGGGAGGTAATATAACAGAGGGAGGTGACATAACAGAGGAAGGTAATATAACAGAGGGAGGTGATATAACAGAGGGAAGTAATATAACAAAGGGAGGTAATATAACAGAGGCAGGTGACATAACAGAGGAAGGTAATATAAAAGAGGGAGGTAATATAACAAAGGGAGGTAATATAAAAGAGGGAGGTAATATAACAGAGGGAGGTAATATAACAGAGGGAGGTGATATAACAGAGGAAGGTAATATAACAGAGGTAGGTGATATAACAGAGGTAGGTGATATTAAAGAGGGAGGTAATATAACAGAGGGAGGTAATATAACAGAGGGAGGTGATATAACAAAGGGAGGTAATATAACAGAGGCAGGTGACATAACAGAGGAAGGTAATATAAAAGAGGGGGGTAATATAACAGAGGGAGGTAATATAACAGAGGGAGGTAATATAACAGAGGGATGTAATATAACAGGCAAAGGTTATATAACAGCGGGAGGCAATATAACAGAGGGATGTAATATAACAGGCAAAGGTTATATAAAAGAAGGCGGTTATATAACAGGCAAAGGTTATATAACAGAGGGAGGAAATATAACAGAGGGAGGTGATATAACAGAGGATGGTAATATAACAGAGGGAGGTGATATAACAAAGGGTGGTAATATAACAGAGGCAGGTGACATAACAGGGGAAGGTAATATAAAAGAGGGGGGTAAAATAACAGAGGGAGGTAATATAACAGAGGGAGGTTATATAACAAAGGGAGGTAATATAACAGAGGTAGGTGACATAACAGAGGGAGGTGATATAAAAGAGGGAGGTAATATAACAAATGGAGGTAATATAAAAGAGGGAGGTAATATAACAGACAAAGGTTATATAACAGAGGAAGGTAATATAACAGAGGTAGGTGATATAAAAGAGGGAGGGAATATAACAGAGGGAGGTGATATAACAAAGGGAGGAAATATAACAGAGGCAGGTGACATAACAGGGGAAGGTAATATAAAAGAGGGGGGTAAAATAACAGAGGGAGGTAATATAACAGAGGGAAGTAATATAACAGAGGGATGTAATATAACAGGCAAATGGTATATAACAGACGAAGGTAATATAACAGAGGGATGTAATATAACAGGCAAAGGTTATATAAAAGAAGGAGGTTATATAACTGGCAAAGGTTATATAACAGAGGGAGGAAATATAACAGAGGGATGTAATATAACAGGCAAATGGTATATAACAGACGAAGGTAATATAACAGATAACAGAGGTAGGTGATATAACAGAGGTAGGGGATATTAAAGAGGGAGGTAATATAACAGAGGGAGGTGATATAACAAAGGGAGGAAATATAACAGAGGCAGGTGACATAACAGAGGAAGGTAATATAAAAAAGGGAGGTAATATAACAGAGGGAGGTGAGATAACAAAGGGAGGTAATATAACAGAGGTAGGTTATATAACAGGCAAAGGTTATATAACAGAGGGAGGAAATATAACAGAGGGAGGTGATATAACAGAGGAGGGTAATATAACAGAGGTAGGTGATATACCAGAGGGAGGTAACATAACAGAGGTAGGTCATATAAAAGAGGGAGGTAATATAACAAAGTGAGGTAATATAAAAGAGGGAGTTAATATAACAGAGGGAGGTAATATTAAAGAGGGAGGTAATATAACAGAGGAATGTAATATTACAGAGGGAGGTAATATAACAGAGGTAGGTGATATACCAGAGGGAGGTAACATAACAGAGGTAGGTCATATAAAAGAGGGAGGTAATATAACAGACAAAGGTTATATAACAGAGGGAGGTAACAGTGGCATGTGACATAACAGAGGAAGGAAATATAAAAGAGGGAGGTAATATAACAAAGGGAGGTAATATAACAGAGGCAGGGGACATAACAGAGGAAGGTAATATAACAGGCAAAGGTTATATAACAGAGGGCGGTAATATAACAGAGGGATGTAATATTACAGAGGGAGGTAATATAACAGAGGGAGGTGAGATAACAAAGGGAGGTAATATAACAGAGGCAGGGGACATAACAGAGGAAGGTAATATAACAGAGGTAGGTCATATAAAAGAGGGAGGTAATATAACAAAGTGAGGTAATATAAAAGAGGGAGTTAATATAACAGAGGGAGGTAATATTAAAGAGGGAGGTAATATAACAGAGGAAGGAAATATAACAGAGGGATGTAATATAACAGGCAAATGTTATATAACAGACGAAGGTAATATAACAGATAACAGAGGTAGGTGATATAACAGAGGTAGGGGATATTAAAGAGGGAGGTAATATAACAGAGGGAGGTTATATAACAAAGGGAGGTAATATAACAGAGGCAGGGGACATAACAGAGGAAGGGAATATAAAAGAGGGAGGGAATATAACAAAGGGAGGTAATATAACAGAGGCAGGTGACATAACAGGGGAAGGTAATATAAAAGAGGGGGGTAAAATAACAGAGGGAGGTAATATAACAGGCAAAGGTTATATAAAAGAAGGAGGTTATATAACAGGCAAAGGTTATATAACAGAGGGAGGTAATATAACAGAGGGATGTAATATAACATGCAAATGTTATATAACAGACGAAGGTAATATAACAGAGGGAGGTAATATAACAGAGGGATGTTATATAACAGAGGGAGGTAATATAACAAAGGGAGGTAATATAACAGAGGTAGGTCATATAAAAGATGGAGGTAATATAACAGGCAAAGGTTATATAACAGAGGGAGGTAATATAACAGAGGGATGTAATATAACAGGCAAATGGTATATAACAGACGAAGGTAATATAACAGATGGAGGTAATATAACAGAGGGAGGTAATATAACAGAGGAAGGTAATATAACAGAGGGAGGTAATATAACAGAGGTAGGTAATATAACAGGCAAAGGTTATATAACAGAGGGAGATTACAAAGGTAAGCAATTTCACGGAGGGAGGAAATTAATGAAGGTGCTATAACAAAGGAAAATAGCAGGGCACTGTCGCATTTGAACTTTACTACATGTATGAATTGACCCGTGGTATCCCACTTCGTGTCGTAAAAGGCGACGTATGTGCCTCCCCTCCCCCATGCAGAAACAGGGGCTTTCTCCTGTGTCTTCTGCTAAGGAGATATTGAAGAAACCATAACTGATCTGCTGCTCCCACTGACAAAATATAAGATCTTTATATTTTCTTTCTTCTACCTTAAAACCTTTTTGTTTCCGAGTGCTCTGCTTAGCAACATCTCACTTTTGGCCTTAGTGTCGAGTGGTCGCCCAAGTTGGGTAGGAAATGGGTTCTGTCCCCAGGCCGGAACATACCAAAGTCCTTATTTCCATACCAAATTTGTACTTGTTATTCCCTGCTTAACGTTACGCATTTATGGTTATTGCAACAACTGGTTTACCCGTTGTCGGTATAATGTGATCGGGTTGAATTGTGCTGGGTATGAAATTTCAGTGAGGTAGCACATCAACATATCCTGCCTTCAGCACACGTACACACAAGCACGCATACATAACACACATGGAAGCACGCACTTAAACAACCTTGGCTGTTAATAGGACATTAAACAAAACAAAATAAAACCAAACGTGTATACAGCTACATAATTGCACCGGTAATTTAATTCACAAGTTTGATAAGTGTGCAGGTAAATACACAGGTAAATACACAGGTAAATACACAGGTAAGGTAAATACACAGGTAATTACACGTAAATACACACGTAAATACACAGGTAAATACACAGGTAAATAAAAGCACCAAGTTATAAAGAAACATATGTAAATGGAGACATGGGTAATAGAGCGTGTGAATGTGTTCTACAAAAAGTTTTCTATCGTCATGACAATATTTTCTCTACACCATTATTTGTGTAAGCCTATTGGTGAGCTGTATAACAAACGTAATTTGAGATATATAGAAGACGAGTTCCATTTAACTTTGATATGTTCATTTTATAGCGATTTAAGGCACAGATTAATCAAACAATATTATTACAGAAAACTCTCCATTTTTAAATTGAAACAACTTCTTAGTATGAATAATGTTAGAGAGCTATCCAATTTAGGAAAATATTTATATTTAGCATTTAAGAGGTGTTAATTTAAGGTTTATGTATTGCGGTGTCACTGTAATGTGTTAATTAAGTATACACATCATTGAACGGTGTTTTATTTATACTGTGATGTCACTCTCCTGCCTATTCTAACTGTGTTTAGAGAATGTTATATGTATATGTGTATGTACCTACAAGCCCAGGGGCTTTTGGCTAATAAAGAACAACACTATCACGTTAAATGGTATTAAGGAAACAAACAGTTGCATTTATTTAACAATAAAATCGCATAGCTGGATTTATTTTAAGCTAACAAAGTCTTATCTCAGAACAATACATGCATAGAAAACGGTGGTTACGTGAAATGGAAGGATCAATTAAATAATTCGTTTACTAATCTTATTGCAGATGATCATGATAATAAACTTGCTACGCTGAACGAGTATGTTAAAAATTTGAAAGCTAAGGAAACCGACCAAATAACTAATGCAGAAATTAATGATGTAACTAAAAATATCACAGATATATTTACTACGTCCGCCAACCAGTCATTCGGTCGCAAATCTGTTTACCGCGGAAACATTCATGAAAATAACAAACCATGGTTTACATCAAATTGTAAAAAGCTTCGAAAAGAATTTCACAAAGCCAAACAGAACTATCGTAAATTAAAAAATGATGTTAACAAGCACGCCTTGAAAAGGAAAAGTCGTAATTACAGGAAAGAGGTAAATAAAGCATACAAAACCTATGCATTCAACATGGAAAAGAAAATAAGAGATTCAGTAAAGGAGAGTCCAAAATTCCTATGGAATATTCTAAATAGGTTTNTTACCTTTTTGTGTATTTTTTATAACCTTCCTATATATTACCTTCCTCTGTTAATTACCTTTTTGTGTATTTTTTATAACCTTCCTATATATTACCTTCCTCTGTTAATTATCTTTTCGTGTA
The DNA here is from genome assembly GCF_002113885.1 of Mizuhopecten yessoensis. NCBI lineage: Eukaryota > Metazoa > Mollusca > Bivalvia > Pectinida > Pectinidae > Mizuhopecten > Mizuhopecten yessoensis. The sequence goes on from NW_018408084.1 coordinate 192,579, forward strand.
TTTTTTATAACCTTCCTATATATTACCTTCCTCTGTTAATTATCTTTTTGTGTATTTTTTATAACCTTCCTTATTACCTTCCTCGGTTATTTACCTTTTTGTGTACTTTTTATAACCTTCCTATATATAACCTTCCTCTGTTATTTACCTTTTTGTGTATTTTTTATTACCTTCCTATATATTACCTTCCTCTGTTATTTACCTTTTTGTGTATTTTTTATAACCTTCCTATATATTACCCTCCTCTGTTAATTACCTGTTTGTGTATTTTCTTAACCTTCCTAATTACCTTCCTCTGTTTATTACCTTTTTGTGTACTTTATGTAACCTTCCTATATATTACATTCCTCTGTTAATTACCTTTTTGTGTATTTTTTATAACCTTCCTAATTACCTTCCTCTGTTTACTACCTTTTTGGTGTAGTTTATGTAACCTTCCTATATATTACCTTTCTCTGTTAATTACTCTCATCTCTTACCTTATTAGTCTGCCACCTTCCTCTGTTCATTTTCTTCTAGGCCGGGTTTCCTCTGGCCTTGGCACGAGATTTAGACATTTTGACTCATAGATGTCTGGTGTGGGAAATATCTAAGTCTGGTGTCATGGCCAGAGGTAAGTTGGGTTAATTTTCCTCTAATTTATTATCTTCCTATATTAGTATCCTCTGTCCAATAACCTGNACTCTACATAGTTGCATAACCATTATATGAAAGTTTCAACGAATTTCGCTGGTTAATTACGAAAGTGTGGAGCCACCTTAAATCATTCCCTTTTTGTAACCCTCCTATGTTACCTTCCTCTGTTAATTACTCTCATATCTTATACCTTCCTCTGATTATTTTCATCTGTTATATTATTCCCTCAGTTACCTTCCTTTGTTTACAAGGACAGACCTTCTTGAAACCACTGCTGAGCTCCGCCGAGCTGTGCCGAAAATTCGTCATTACTATGTCGAAGTCGTAATTACGAGAGAACTAAGTCGTAATTACGAGATACTTAGTCGTAATTACGAGATAACTAAGTCGTAATTACGACATACTAAGTCGTAATTACGAGATATCTAAGTCGTAAATACGACATTTTTTTTTACTTCATGTGGCACTAACTGGCTTCCGTAGTTTATCTATTGTTGGTTATCAGATCATATATAAACTAAGCTTAGACTCTATTCAGGCCTGAAGATCATATAGACTAGACCATTTACAAATGAAGAGATCTCTTCGGCGAAAGAGAATGTATGAAAAAAGGAATTACTGGTAGCATCATTATACAAGACACGAGATTTAGATATCTAGTCAGTGTCAGATAGTTCGAAATAATTGACACTCTCATTGTAGATTATTTTGATGGGCGGATGAAATATAATCCGTTAGGTACTTCGGACTATACTTTAGATAACCCTTTCCTATGCTTGTTAGTTTGTAGATACAGAAAGTATATCAACACAACAGCAATCTCAGTATGACAAGAATATTTTGAAAAAGAAATTATCATCATTGTTTTGGTTGCTATGAAGATTTATCGTTTTCATGGTCATTTATAAAACAAGTTTTAGAATAATTTTTTTTCAATTTCGGTTACTGAATTAAACAAAATTAGGCAGAGGTTGTCGACAGGGAGACCCGTTATCACCATATATTTTCCTTCTTTGTGCAGAAATATTAGAAATAAAATCAAGAATGAATAAACATATAAAAGGCATCAAAATCAACAGTACAGAAAATCTGATATCACAATTCGCTGACGACATTTCTCTTATTCTAGATGTGCGGCACTGCAATAACACTTAGATATGCTATGAAAGAGTTTAATTATTTTGGGGAAATATCGGGACTTGAAATAAACTACACAAAAACACAAGTAATATGGATAGCGAGTAGAAAGTACAGTACAGAAAAATTAGTCAATAATCTTGCTCTATCATGGGGGTCAACACATTTTAATCTGTTAGGAATTCACTTTGATGTTGACCTTAATAAAATAGTTCAAATCAATTTCAAAGAAAAAATTATGAAATTAAAGTCATTAATCAAACATTAGAATAGACGGTATATAACTCCGATAGGCAGAATTACTGTAATAAAATCTCTACTTTTACTAATACTTAAACATTTATTCATACGATTACCTTCACCTAACCAAACTATTTTGAGAGAAATCCAAAATATGTTTTATGAATACCTTTGGGGTAGTCCAATAGCTAAGACAGAGGAGATATCATTGCCAATCATTATAACGAAGATGGCTTGAAAATGATTAATATCAAACATTGTGATAATAATTGTGATATATAGTACAGGTGAGGGGCGTGTCCTGTGGTATATAGAACAGGTGATGGGCGTGTCATGTGGTATAAAGTACAGGTGAGGGGCGTGTCCTGTGGTATATAGTACATGACACGCCCATCACCTGTTCTATATACCACAGGACACGCCCCAACACTGAATGGAATAGATGTTTTGTTTGTTGATAAGAAAATGGACTTAAATATTGCTTTAATGACATGCATTTCAACAAATAATATAATGTTTTGTTGGAATCTTTGCTTTGTATGTAGGTCTTTGATAACCACCTTTGAGGGAGCATGGCTAATGAGTATTTTTGGAGTGAAGAACTGTTCACTTTTGACCAGAGTGTAAAACAGCATCTCTGGCAAGAGTGAGATATCGGCAACTGTTTCGGTATTTTTGGGGGAATGTCTAATCTGAAAAATAATCAGTAGAACTAGACAACTAGCAGCACCCTAGGGATTGTATGAATGACGAGCACCCTTTAAAAGTGAGTGAATGATCCCCATTTTTGTATGATTGAGCGAGTGGTTGTAATGTTGTATGATCGACACCGTTTCCATTGAGAATTACAGTGCAATCAAGGCATGTTCAATTTCCCTGTATCAATAAAACTTTGATTAATATAGTGTGTGTGGTGCAGGTTAGAGGAAGTTAGAAATAGGGTTTGCAGAATGGGAGTATTTAGGAATGAAAATGTTGTGAAATCAAGTGGCCTTTCATTGCTTAAATATCATTAAATAAATATTGTTTTTTTTAACCCCAACTCAGTTTCATTTACCAGATTGTAAAACAGTTATACAAAAAAAATGTCCACAGACCTGGTATGACCAAATACAATGGGAGTGGATTAAGTAAGGGTGAGCAGTTGATATTTTAGAAACAGAATTTCTAATAAAAATGTACATAATCCTGTGTTGACTGTAGGTAGGTTCGTGAGGGAAGTGCTCTGTACTCGTTTTTCCATGTTTTTCTCCCTGTGTTTTCTGTGTCTATAGCTGGAGCCAGGTCACACCATGTAGTCTTCAATATCATATGTTTGTTAACAACTTTTCATTAGCATTTTTTTGTTTACACATTACACATTGAGGAAAAAAAAAGAATAAAAACGGTAACGTTTTCTCCAGTGTTGAGAGAAGGGGTGTGCTGGATTTTGATTGTGTCGACCTAGATTGTGTTATTTTTCTGTTTCCGCATGTACANTTTTTTTTCCCCCCCCCCCCCCTGAGTTTCTCACATTTTGATGTTATGCCATGCAAAACTTTGTATTTATGTACTGTATAGATCTTCAGTATCATAAAATGAATAAATATTTTGAAATACTGAAAAAAATAAGCATTTTGAAATGGCTCTAAAATCAACATGGATAAGAAATATTTGTCTTAAGAATTCAAATTGGTAGAGCCTACTGTTTACAAATAATAATAAGAATAAACTGTTAACTTTCAGAAATGGATATATTGAATATATACTAGCGGAAAAAAGAAACTGTGCATGCGGAGAATTGTTATAGAACATGTATTACCAACTGTATATACATGAAAATTCACACGCATGACCGAGTATGACACTTACACACTATCCGTGCACGTGTGTCATTGAAAGTTTTTCCCATGCTGTTTGCTCTCTATAGGCGTTGACCAGTTTGCACGTTTTTCTCGTCCAGCCATCCAATTCGACAATGAAAGTTTATTTTTCAACTGTTGGGTCACTCTGTTGAGACAAGTGAACAGTAAAAACAGCATTATAGCGTTTTAATTTGTGATTAATGCTATGCCGAGGCTCAATGAAAATGACCGCCTTCGGATTATTGGTATGCTTCAAGCTGGTATGGGCCAAGCCGTTGTCTCTACACGTTTTCATGTCCATCGAAACACAATTCGGGATTTGTGGAGACGACATCAACAGTTTGGCCACGTCGGCGATCGACCTCGTGCGGGACGTCAACAGGACAACCATATTGGGCTTGTCCATTTGAGAAATCGCTTCCAAACGGCAAGTTTGACTGCACGGACAATCCCTGGGTTGCTACCAATAAGCCCGAGAACTGTACGGAACCGATTGCGTGAACGAGCTATCCGTCCGCGACGTCCTGCAATCCGCCAAGTTCTTCTGCCTCGTCATCGTGTAGCACGTATGGACTGGTGCAGAAGGCATCTGCGATTTACTCGACGGGATTGGGCACGCATTTTGTTTACGGACGAGTCGCGAGTCCACCTGGATAGTAGTGACGGCCGTTCCAGAGTGTATCGTCGCGATGGAGTACGTTTCCGTGACGCGTGTGTGGTACAACGACGTTCTTTCGGCGGAGGCAGCGTTATGATTTAGGGCGGCATCACAGCCAACGGGAGAACGCCTCGTGTGGTTGTTAACGGGAATTTGAACGCCCCACGTTACCGTGACGAGATCCTCCGGACCCACGTCGTTCCATTCGTGCAAGGGCAGCAACGTCACATTACGCTACAGCAGGACAACGCCAGGCCACACACAGCTCGTGTCGCTATGGACTGTCTGGCCCAGCAGAACGTTGACGTGTTGCCCTGGCCTGCTGCATCCCCCGATCTGTCGCCTATTGAACACGTCTGGGATGAAATGAAGCGCAGTTTACGGGCATTACCTAATCAACCGGTGACGTTGGCTGATTTGGATGCGGCGTTGGTACAGATCTAGAATGCCATCCCACAAGCATTCTTGAACCGTCTGATAGGCTCCATGCGTCGACGGTGCCAGGTACGAGGTATTAACTTTGTGAACTAAGTATTGACCCCTGCTGTGTTTACGTCACTCCTGAGCGGAACTTATTGATTCCATAACGTGGACAATGGAATGCAATTGTTAATAAATAACAAATAAATTGTCCCTGAAAACCTTGTTGTTCTACGTCATTCACATTTATTTTTATAACACATATTAGGCATGCACAGTTTCTTTTTTCCGCTAGTATTTTATCAAAAGTATACTTCATAACAAATTTTGTATTGATGTCCTTAGTGCGTGGATAAATTAAGGAGGAAAATTGATATATCTCAGCCAGATCAAATATTATCTTTACCAATTTGGTATAATCACTTAATCAAAATAGGCAATAATACTGTGTATTATAAGCGATGGTTTGATAAAGGTGTTTTTGTTTTGTAAATGTTCTTATTAAGAAAGATGGCAGTTTCCTTCAACAAAATAAATTTAATGATTTTTTTAATTTAAATATTAACTTTATTGATTATAATGGTCACAGTTTGGCAATAAGAAGGTTAGGCTGGAACTTTGAAAAGAAGCTTACACTTTTTGACTTCCATTGATACCACTGTATATCAATATAGTTATCAAACATAAAAAGGTACAAAAGATATGTACAATGTGCTGAACAAAAAGAGTGTAGTGCCTACATGTCAAATAAAGGGGGATAATATATTTGGAAATTTGCAATATTCACCCTTTCGTCGGGAATCTCTCTTCCTCTCTTCTTGCCCTTATGGTTCTCTTATCTTTATCTTTCTTTTTCTCAACCAATCTCTGCTTTTTAATCAAACTATACCCCAATCTCCATATCAATTTATTCCAGTCAATATATTGTCGATTGATTTTTCTATGTGTAACTTATATGCAAGTTATATTTGTGAACCAAATCTTGCAATTATGATTAACTATTATGTATTACTGCTTATTTAAACATTTTTTTTTTTTTTTTTATTTATTCAGGTAAGATACATTTAGCTTAATTCAAAGCCTTCTTGCAGAACAGAGGTGCATAAAATACTGGATGAATACGTCTTGAACGTATACCTAATTAAGAGAGTATTGATGTAAAGGAACGTAGCTGATGTATTCCATCCGCAGACGGTTCCTCATGTATAAGAATGTCTGGAATTAATAAAAAAACAAAACAAATAAAAAACGTTTTCTTTTCCGATTACATTATTTTATGATAAATATCAGTAGCGCAATAAAATAAGTGTCTTTGCTTTCTTTGGTATTTGTAATTAACGAAATAGTGTTTACCACACCGATTTATTCGCCCAAAATTAATCATAAGAAAAGATAGAGTTGATTTTGTTTTCCTGTGCCATATATACTGTTAATTGGGTATCAATAGCACGTGTGTCTATCTATAGTGAGTCAGATTCACTTTTTTGGCTGGTCGAGTACCCAAAATGGAACATTTCATCATATAAGTCAGTCTATGAAAATGACTAAGAGCATTTAAAGTATTTTCTTCCTTTAAAGAACAGTTTTGACAATTTCTGATAGATTTTATTCATTTATTCCCTAAAATATTCGTTTTGAACATATTGTTTTCTATGTTTAGAAATATGATAGAAAATTTATGTTTTCGCATCGTACTGTTTCCCGGGATTTTTTTTAATTTCACTTTTTTAATATTTCAATCGAGTTTATGAGCAATATTTAGTAGGCAGAGATATTTGTTCAAAACACATAAAACTATCTAAATTTTGATTGAGAATACATACCACTAATTTTTATTGCAAAATAAAAATTGTTGTGTCGTATCACGGAATTCTAAGTCCGTCCGTCGTCATATTATATACCTATAAAAAGTTTTCCATTTCGGATACCTCACCCTACAGCAGCGTACGTAACGTTAGGTTGCCACGGTGCCACTGAGAAAATGAAATGTATAATTATATACAATAACAGAGAATGTGTCATACATCCTCACTAATTCCACGGACTTAGATCTAATCTAATTCCGTGCTAATTCTATAGTAATCCGTTCAAAGGACAAAAGTAAATAAATATTGTATGAACAATGAGAAGTGCACAGCCACATGTACTAAGTTAGCCTCGTCTGTCAATACACCTATAATATTGTGAAGACGCACGGGTTAGCTTTACTTGTAATATTAAAAAATAGTGTTCTCCTCTTAATGTTACACGTAAAGCGATCCATGCCCCTGTGGTATTAGTACGTGTCCGCTATCCGTATTTGAAATACGTCTCTGTTTCCATAAAATTAATTTTAGCTTGTCACTTCCTGTCCTCCCTGTAAACCCACGTGGAGACCCCTATCTACTTCCTTTTTCCACCATGGGTTTACAGAACAAGGTGCTTGCAAAACTATGTGGTCGAATTCTAGTATATTTTGCTGTGTTAGGCAAAGTAATGGAAGAAAAAGAAACTAAACACTTATGGTGCTAACTTTTTCAATAACAAAATAACCAAAAAATGAGAAAATGTTATGATGGTTCCGTCTAGATTTATTCGAGTAGTGGCCAAGTTGCCTCGTGTCTCGACGGACCGCCAATGTAACGTGTTTATTTTGTCATTTTACTTTACTCGGGGGACAAATAAGCAATTACAGTTTTTGAATATGAACATATTGATCATTTGATAGTTTTGAATTTAAGTTGAGTATCCCGAAAGACTGATACATTATGCATTGCTGTCGATCGAAAATCACTAACGTAAAAACGATTGTAACTGGTGCAGTATTCCGCGAGTCTGCCAATTTTCTACAGGGTATTTTTTATAAAAATGTTTATCTTTCCTTCGTTTACGTGTGTGTCGGCGCGGGGAAATATTCATACCAATGAATCGATGACTTCTTTTGTCGCAATTTTCAGTTTTTAATTGTCTCTTCCTGTTTCAGCCCATCGTCATTGATGCCAGGGGCCATTTATTAGGCCGACTGGCAGCCCTTGTTGCAAAGACCATTTTACAAGGTATTCGTTTGATTTTTTGATTACAGAAAAGTTATATATATATTCATGTATGTCAATTTATGAATATTATGAGACCGAATTGTCTTTATGAATCCAATGATGCATACTATTCCTAAATGTCTGAACTTCTGAAATAAATATGAAGTGAACTATTGCTACTGAGGATTCCATTTTTAAACGTTATGTGACTTTCTATAGTAATTTTGATAATGAATGTTGTAGAGCTGTCACAAGGTGTCAGAAAACCAGTTTATTGCAATACACAGGCAAAGCATACCGTTTTGCAATAGAGAATCGGAAGTATCGCTGTATACAGTGTATAGCTAGGGGTGGGAACTAGTTGAAATTTCATGATCAGTACTTGGTTAAACAAGAGTTGACTTAATTAAATCTGGGCGATCCATATGATCTTGGCTGGTTCAGTGCAAACAAATTTTTATTATGACCATCTTCGAATTACACGAAATTATAGTCACTGAAATAAGGGGTAAATTCAACCGTATCAAGTCGTTCCAGCTTCTCCCGGTCCGGCCCCCTAGTAGTTCCGGCCCCTACCCGGTCCGGCCCCCTAGTAGTTCTGGCCTCTATATAGTGTTTTCCTTCACATTTCAACATTGAAATATGTTTTATGATTGGATCAAATGTTTACATAGATATGAATGTAACAGTTTTACATTTTGCATCGTGTGTATTTCTATCGAAATATTGCTCCATATGACAAAATTATTCTAATCAAGTTGCCGACTGTCTGTTTAGTTGAAATCATACACATTTGCATCTTCACACTTGGAAGATCGACAAAGATCGATTTCAACAAGATGTGATGACAAAAAAAATCAACGTCTGTCATCAAATAAAAGTAAAAACAAAGTCGGAAGACTATACAGCCATAGTGTTTACACGGCGTTTTCTAGAAGCCATACAGTTTCCAACGCACTAGGTAATAAGATGAACAAAAGACAGTGATTGAAATGTGTCTTAAATAGCAATCTTACTCCGTATGTTTACACAGGTGTATTTTGTTTTAGACAACATGTAAAATGAAAAGACAACAAATGAAAAAAATAATAATTTTATTTATTTAAAAAAACTAACATGAATTATCCATTATATGAATAAATTTAACTTAAAATTTAATTCCAAATGGACATAATAATATATATAATATATGAGGCCGGAACGACTTAGTATACGGGGCCGGTCCGGGAAGGGTCCGGAACTACTAAGGTCGGAACCACTCGGGGGGCCGGAACGACTTGTATTCAATCCAACTATCCGCGTAGGCATCTGCAAAAATCATGGTAAACGGTCAAATTGTTGATACAGAACAATGACAGCCTATTGCTTACATAATGATAATTGATTATGAAGTTACATTTGCATTTAATCACATTTAGCAGAGACAATGTGTAGGCTGCAAAGCAGTAGATATTTTCTCCAGTATTGACAGAATTGTAATGTATTAGAATGTGGAGGGTGGATTGAAACTAATAGTTTGCTGTTGATGCAAAAATAGGTAGGTTAAAGCACGTTTTGAGAGGCTATAATTGCATCGCCAATAGCAAACTTGATCAATAATTGCGTAATTTCAGTATTTTGTATTTAAACAATCGCAATGTAAGGAGGGTTCAAACCATCACTAGACAGACATTTTTTTTGTTCAAAAAGTGTGTTTGAATTATCCACCTATTGGAACTGACCAGAGGTTTTCCATATTTCAAATTGGTTGAATATATGTACCTCAATATATGTAGAATTACAGTAACATTTTTTAACAGAAACATCTTGCTAATGCAATATTGATCTCGATACTAATATAGAAAATTAGCAAATCCTTTTTTTATACTTGTGAGTTCAATGATGTATATTACCTACATTGTCTGATTCTTGATGTTAAAAAGATCTGAGAACTCAAAAAATTAAAATGTTACCTCTTTGAGTGTTAGTTAATAGTCCAACAGTATGGTAATTGGAAGATATCCTACAACAGCAACACTATATAATTTGGATTCCAAAATCTTGCATGACCGGTTAAGGTCGCAGTTAAAAGAAAACTTATGGGTAAAATTATTTTTATTTAAACAATCGCATTGTAAGGGGGGGATCAAACTATCACTAGACAGACATTATTTATTTTGTTGTTCAAAAAGTGTGTTTGAATTATGCGCCTATTGGAACTGACCAGAGGTTTTCCATATTTCAAATTGGTTGAATATATGTACCTCAATATATGTAGAGTTGCAGTAAAAAAGATTAACAGAAACATCTTGCTAATGCAATATTGATCTCGATACTAATATAGAAAATTAGCAAATCCTTTTTTTTATACTTGTGAGTTCAATGATGTGTATTACCTACATTGTCTGATTCTTGATGTTGAAATAATCTGAGAACTCGAGAAATTAAAATGTTACCTCTTTGAGTGTTTAATAGTCCAACAGTATGGTAATTGGTAGATATCCTACAACAGCAACACTATATAATTTGGATTCCAAAATCTTGCATGACCGGTTAAGGTTGCAGTTTATAGAAAATTTAAGGGTAAAGAAACATCAAACTGAAAGCACATTCTGCTACATGTAGTTTATTCATATCTGATAGTAAAATTCTGTTTAGGAAACAGAAGTTCATTGTATAATGAACACTGAGCTTTTTATGAATCCAATGATGTACATTATTCCTAAATGTCTGAACTTCTGACCTAAATGTGAAGTTAACTATGAATACTGAGGATTCCATTTTAAGTAAAAGTGTACAGAATGTTGTAACATTTTGCATATCTTGTATTCTGTATATAACATGCTTTTACACAATATAATGAAACCAAAAGAAATATTAAAAAATTGCTGCAAAAAAGAGATCCTATAGTAAAATATATTGCACATAATTAAGAGCATTAGCTTGTATAGTTATATATACATGTATTGCAGACAGATTGGAAGAAAACAAGTTTCATTAACATTTCAGTTTTAAGAACGGGGATGACTTTCACAAGGTGAATATAAGGGCATATTGTACAGATCCCATAATTTCAGATAGTTACCATGACATCTGATTGTTTGATAACTTTTGGGTTACTTCTTTAGTTCTGCAGATCTGATTTTATTCAAACCTGGTGCAAAACAGTCCTGTTCAGATATCTACTTCAAGGAGAAATTCAATGCGGCTTTTGTTTCGCAAAAAAAGGGGAATACATGCATTTTGTAAAAAAAAAAACCTTCTAAATTTCTATAATACTAAGTAACATTGCTTTTCTTTACAGGACAAAGAGTTGTTGTTTTGAGATGTGAAGGTATCAATATCTCTGGAAACTTCTACAGGAACAAGCGTAAGTAAAATTTTGCAAAATATGTTGCACATTTATTTTTGAGAAAGTAAAGAAAGAAAGCCCTTGTGATTTTGTTTTCCGAGTGCTCTTAGTCCTAGCTGTATGCTAACTTTGTAAATAAAAGTATTCTGATAAACGTAAAGAGTAAACTAATTAAAGTTGTTTTTCAAAAGGAAAACATTGGTTTATACAGAACATATTGTGATATATTAAGGCCCAGTGGGAGCCAACAATGTATTGGCAAGTTAATTAGAGCACAAATATGATGACCAAAACTTACCTACATTGTCTGATGTAAATGAAGACAACAATGATTCTGATTGTGCTTCTTGGTAAATTGTGGATGATTAAACAAAAATCCCTCTATACAAATCAAAACAGATTGTTTATACATGTGCATAATCTATTCCCGTTGTTTGGTCCGGATCAGTTCAGTCACTCCTGTGTAATTTGCATAACCTAAAAAATGGTGTTGCTCGGGTGTGAAATTTGAATGATTGAAAACAGAAGACTCTACTGACAGAATGTAGCAGCGGTTGGTGATAATAAGGGCAGTTTTGGATCAATAAATAAACCATTTAACGATATATGTTTGAGGTATTAGTGTATGTGTATGCTGTCATAGTAGATTTTTGTAGTCGGCACCTGTGATACCAAACAGTGCAGGGATGTAAAAATGTTTTTAATGATTCTAGCCCGGGGCTAGTAGACAATAATAATACAATAGCCAGAAATAAAATTTTGCTAGCCTGACAAATACCAAATTGATCAATCTGACAACATGATCACATGGTCTATATCTCATTCACAGATGGATGTTTTCCTTCAAAAAAAATAAAAGTTATGAAATAACTAAATAGCTTAAAAGTTATTAAAACATGAACCAAATATAGATAGAAATTGTAGTGAAACTACCTGAAATTTACAGGTTTAATATTTTAATTGGTTACCATAACGAAGATGGAATGGAACAGAAGCATTTTTGTTAGTTGTGACATCCTAAAAAAATTCTTTCCCCAGGCTAGTGGATTTTTACACCCCTGCAGTGTCGAGAGAATGCCACATTTTCATACAATAGTGCGTTCTGGTCCCCAAACTAGACATTTAAGATAGTTTTTGTTCAATTTTTGTGGTTTTTTTAAGCTTGTGTTATTAAGGTGGATTTCTATTGTAGTTTTAATTTGTTAATAAATTTGCAATATCAATATTGATATCAGAAAATGGATGAAAGATTGATGATGGGATGGGAAAATTAGAAATATAACTATAATAAAGTGGTCAGTGGTCAATTCACAACAAAGTAATATTATTTTACTTGTTAGTTGTCTTCAGTTGCACATGTATTGCTACGATGGGTAAAGGATGGCACAAATGATGACCAAAACTTACCTACATTGTCTGAAAAATGTTGACGACAAACTTTGTCTGAATGTGCACATCTCGATAGTCATGCAAATTAAATATTAGTAGGTTATCAATGGGAATGTACTGGTAATTTGTCTCTGAATTTAAAATGTTGCTTATATAACTTTTTCTATTTCAGTGAAGGTATTGAAGTACCTGAAGCTGAGGTGCAATGTCAAGCCAACGAGAGGACCTTTCCATTTCAGGGCACCAAGTAAAATGTTTTACAAGGCAGTGAAAGGTATTGAAGGATACATTGTTATGAAAATAAATATAGATAGATAATAGTGGACAAATATATGATGACACATCCTTACCTACATTGATTTAAATATGAAATCAATTATCTTCTCTGATATTTGTCCATTGAAAATCGATTAATATCTATGTGAAATTGAAAAGGAATACCAACATTGAGAAAAGAAGTAGTAGATTATAAAATGAATTTTTTGAATAGTCGGGATCATGTATATTAAAAAAAACCACATACTCTTTAAAATGGAGTGAATGTTACTTCCCGTGTTACATACAGTTTTTAGCATAGCAAGAAAATATATGATCTGACACAGTACCTTGATTCTTGATCAGATATATAGAAAAAAAAACAATAAATTACACCATGTTTCAAAGTCATGGAGTTACTTTCATCAGACAGTCCAGGTGAAAGTGTAGGGCTTAAATATGAATTGTTTTAGGAAATCAATTGACATGTTTAAAAACATTGATGCAAAAAAATGTGTTTGAGATTTTAAATTATTATGAATTGCAATTTGTATGCAATTTTTAATCAGACAAATGAATGATGATGAAACCTTACCTACCTTGATTAATATATGAAATCAGTATTAAGTCTGAAGTTTTGTCTGATACAGCTAATGTTATTGTCATAAATAGACTTGAGAGCTTTGAAATTTGGTAAAATAACACTTTCAGGTATGTTACCACACAAACTTGCAAGAGGAAAGGAAGCCCTAAGCAGACTGAAGGTGTTTGAGGGTGTTCCTGCCCCCTATGACAAACAGAAGAGGATGGTTGTTCCCTCCGCTTTGAAAGTCCTAAGGATCCACCCAGGCAGAAAGGTACTAAATGTTAAAGTCTCTGTCCTGTACTACAGGACGGGACTAGAAATTTGAACTCTATCCATGAATTCATCCATTCATCCCATTCTGTGAGACATATCTCACATTCTGTCGCCTACAATTAACAAAAGTGTATGCGTGTACGTGTTGGACTGGCAGAGTGTTGCATACCAAAATTAATACTAGTGTCCCACTATCTAGAATTGTGGCCTTTTGTTCACCCCACAACATTATTGTTTGGGGTACCTTTCATCTTTAATGCAGTCTACATTAACTTGAGGAAATGGAATAGAGATGTCTATTGGTTAAACCAAATGAAATTATAAAGCAAAAGTAGTCATGTATACAAACATGTGAATATTCAACTACTACTGCTTGTAAATGATGAATGAACTTCACCGATTCATTTTACAATGAATATGTGATCATGGTCTTCTACCACCAACTGAGGCAAGCATTTGTTAAACAAAGATACAAACAGATTAAGGGGACACCATTAATATGGATTCAAACTGTTGAGGCAATGAAGGTTATTTAGAAATAAGCAATTTGATATACCATGCATTTTACAAGTTCCAGCATAATATCATGTTTCAAAATCAGTCTCCCTCATTATTTGACCGTTACTTGTATCTAAAGAGAATGTTTATAAAAGATAATTGTTTTGTTTGTAAGGAATTATTGAAAGTTTACCGATGATTAAAGTATGAAAAATTGAAGAGTTTTGAAAGAAGGGACAATTTTTTTTATTGTAAAACGAAATTTATTTGTCTTTCATGAAGTAAGTGAAAACACTCTAATCTTGATACTCTGATTGCTTGTCAATGATGAGGAAACATGTCACCGAATCAACATTGACATGCCATGAAAACAATATCATGTACCACCAACTGAGGCAAGCACAGAGAAACCAAGAATTCTTTGAGTTGAATAAGACCCTTGTTTTTCAGAATAATGAATCTTTATAATTTAGAGTTTGGAAAAATTCTTACTTTCCACGAAGATTTTCATTGGAAAAAAGGATATGTGTTGAAGTTGTTGGATGGAATGTAGTCTGAATTTTTACCCTTAATGGAAAAAATGCTTTCTTCATAATTCAGGTGATTAACAGTTCAATAAATCTCTTACATAAAAAGCAATATCTCAATTTAAGTTGGGGAAATGTGCTGTAAATAAACACTTGCTTGTTAGTGATGAGAAACCATGTCACCGAATCAACATTGACATGCCATGAAAACAATATCATGTACCACCAACTGAGGCAAGCACAGAAACCAAGAATTCTTTGAGTTGAATAAGACCCTTGTCTTTCAGAATAATGAATCTTTATAATTTAGAGTTTGGAAAAATTCTTACTTTCCACAAAGACTTTCATTGGAAAAGATATGTGTTGAAGTTGTTGGATGGAATGCTAGTCTGAATTTTTACCCTTAATGGAAAAATTTGCTTTCTTCATAATTCTGGTGATTATTTAACAGTTTAATAAATCTCTTACATAAAAAACAATATCTGGATTTAAGTTGGGAAATGTGCTGTAAATAGACACCTGCTTGTTAATGATGAGAAACCATGTCACCGAATCAACATTGACATGCCATGAAAACAATATCATGTACCACCAACTGAAGCAAGCACAGGGTGACGTTTTTCTTCAAACTTGTGAAGTGTGAATGATACTTGGCTGTTGCTGGTCTTCAGGTTTATATTTGACATTAAACATTGCAACAGTCAATCAATTAGATAAGTTAATTTAAAACCATTTGATTTAGTGATGTGACCCAGAGATAAGGTTGATCATGTATCAATTTAGTGGAAGACCAATAGTCATTATCAATATAAAGATAGATGTCGAACTATGAGGAAATATGGACATTTTGACACAGTTTCAATATTAACGAAATGCAGAAAGAATTGATTATAATGCAATAATAAAACCATTGAGATTTTAAACATGGAGTAATATAACCTGGAACTTGATTTCTTATACTTTCTTTGAAGTTGCAATTAACATGCTTGGTGCACTAAAAATGCTTGTAATGATGAATGAACTTCACCGATTCATTTTACAATGAATATGTGATCATGGTCTTCTACCACCAACTGAGGCAAGCATTTAGATATAAGCAGATTAATGTGACATTATAGCTTTAAACTTGTTTTTTCCATAAAGATCAGAAGATAAGCATTTCAATATTTTATGTATTATTCCAGTTTCTAGGCTAAATATTTTGAAATTTTGATAATCGGTTTCCCACAGTATTTGACATCTATAGTTTCCAGTGCAAATAATTTTGTGAAAAAGATGATGTTTTTAGGAATATTGGAAGTTTGCCAGTACTATAGTCAAGGTGTGAAAATGAAGAGATATGAAGTGCAAAATCAAATTTGTAGATTTGTACTTTCGAAAAAATAGTTATCTTGATGCTCCAGTTGCTTGTTAATGATGAGAAACCATGTCACCGAATCAACATTGACATGCCATGAAAACAGAATCATGTACCACCAACTGAGGCAAGCACCGAGATACTAAGAATTCCTCGAGGTGAATAAGACCCTTGTTTTTAGAACAATTAACCTCCTTTATAATTAAGAGGTTGAAAAATATTTTTTTTAATAAAAAAAAAAGGGGGGGGGTTGTGATGAAGTTTTTAGATAGAATGCTAGCTTGAATTTTACCTTCAAATGAAAAAGTAAAACCGAGGTATTCATTATCTCTTGTATGAAAAGCAATATCTCGATTTAAGTTGGGAAATGTGCAGTAAATTAAACACCTGCTTGTTAATGATGAGAAACCATGTCACCGAATCAACATTGACATGCCATGAAAACAGTATCATGTACCACCAACTGAGGCAAGCACAGGACGATGTTTTTCTTCAAACTTGTGTAATGTGAAAGATAATACATAAGAAGGCTGTAGTTGATCTTCAGGGGTATTTCAGACATTAACTATCGCAACAGTCGATCATTTGGATAACTTGTATGTTTCAAATCCTCTCGTTTACATACTGACGTCTACTCGATTTATTTATCTGACCCAGAGATAGGGTCGATAATGTTTCAATTTAGTGTTAGCCCAACATTCATTATCTGTGATCGATATACATGTAGAGCAATTGTGAAATATTCACATTTAAAAATGTTTCAATATTAATAAAATACAAAAGAATACATGCTGTCATTAGACCATTTTGAGACTGCACATAGGTTAATAAATCTCTGAAGTTGCAGTTTAATTTTACATCAATATGCTTGTTAATGATGAATGAACTTCACCGATTCATTTTACAATGAATATGTGATCATGGTCTTCTACCACCAACTGAGGCAAGCATTTGTCCAAGATATATATGTAGATGAAAGGGACTAGGGTTTAAAAAAATAAACTTTTATCTAAATAAAGCATAAATAAAGGAATTTGTGTATCTAAAATATGTTTGTGGACAGAATATCTGATATAAAAACCATTGTCTCTCCCGATCGGTATGTAATGCCTCTTAATGGAATTTATGAAGTAACATAATGTGTTTTTGGCATGAATTTTTTGTTATTGAAAGAATTTATAATATCAAAAAAGTGTGCCAGTACTCAATCATGTAGTAAAGGTAACAACAAGTTATATATATAGGTTATTGGATAAAATAGATTAATCTTGAGAGATGAAACAATTGATACTTCAGCTGCTTGTTAATGATGAGAAACCATGTCACCGAATCAACATTGACATGCCATGAAAACAATAGCATGTACCACCAACTGAGGCAAGCACAGTGAGATATAGGAAGGCTGTAGTTGATCTTAAGGGTTTTATCAGACATTAACCATTACAACAGTCAATCAATTATATGCAAGTTAATTTAAAATGATATTGTATTCATATACTGCAGTCTGCTTGATTTTGTATTTGTCTTGTGACTCAGAGATCAGGTTGATAATGTTTCAATTTAGTGTTAGCCCAATAGTCATCGTCTTGGATCGATAGATGTCAAGCAATTGTGGCTTTGACATGTTTTAGTATTAATAAAATACAAAAAAAGTACATTGAGGCTGCGACAAGACCATTTTCATATATTCAACATAGGGTAATACTTGGGTGTGATCTTTAAAGTTGCAGGTTTATGTACAGCACGTGTAGTACACTTTAGATGCTAGTTAATGATGAATGAACTTCACCGATTCATTTAAAAATGAATATGTGATCATTGTCTTCTACCACCAACTGAGGCAAGCATTTGTTCAACAAGACATAAACAGATTAAAGGGACAGCATTAGTTATTCAAGCTGTTTCGACATCAAAAGAAAATTTAGTATGAGCAATGCATGTTGTTTTGGTTACTTTAAGAAGCTATTAAACAGGTGTGCCAGTATACAGTCATAGTATAAGAAACAAGTTCAAAGGTCATTCAATCTTGAGGGAAGATACAATCGAAACTCAGCTGCTTGTTAATGATGAGAAACCATGTCACCGAATCAACATTGACATGCCATGAAAACAATATCATGTACCACCAACTGAGGCAAGCACAGTGAGATATAGGAAGGCTGTAGTTGATCTTTAGGGTTTTATCGGACATTAAACATTACAACAGTCAATCAATTATAAGTAAGTTAATTTAAAACCATCTTGTATTCACTCCGCAGCTTACTCTTATTAGTGATACGGTTGATAATGTTTCGAGTAAGTGGTAGCATAGTAATTTTCTATGAAAGATGTCGAGCTATGATGAGATATTGACATTGAGGCCATGATAAAACCATATAGATTTTGAACATCAGCTTATATCACTATTGGTACTTTATTAGTACCCCACCGGGAACCGGGGAGACTAGTTTTGTGTCGTGTCCGTCCGTCCTTCTGCTATCTTGTCCGGGCTTTATCTCCTGCACTACTAGTCACTGGAACTTCATACTTTAGGTATTGGTTCACCTTGGTGAGGCGGTGTGTTGTGTATCAAAAGTAGGTCACTTTGACCTAGCTACATCAAAGAAAAAGTTTGTCCTGGCTGTATCTCCTACACTACCAGTTATTGGAACTTCTTGCTTGATGCATGGGTTCACTTGCATTGAAGAAGAAGCATACATAGTGTCACCAGATTTATTAGCAATAGTAGCACCTACACAATTCCTCATTGTATACGGTGGGTCTGTCAAACATTCATATATAGAATTAATTCCTGCATGAATTTATCATCTTTGCATTTCACATATGGTGGGAAAATAATTCAACGAATTGTCTTGTTTCATATACTTTCTCTGATGTCTCAAATTTACATGAAGTGCATTCGATTTCAAGTTTTCTCCGCATGGTATTTGTAAATAAGTAGTAATGTTTTGTTTGATTTTGCATGTGTTAACACACTTTTATCAGATAGTGCGCTATTCAAATTACCCTTCTTCCTCTGTCTGTCCTTAACCTTGACCGGGTTTTCGGGTAGTGCAGTGGATAGCCCTTTTGCCTTTCACCAAGGCGGCTGTGGTTTGATTCCGCGATCGGACGTGAAAAGGTATGGGGTCACCTGCCTGACCATGTGGGTTTTCTCCGGGTACTCTGGTTTCCTCCCACAATAACAAGACCTCTGTGCTAACATGTGGGCCAACAAGAGTGATTAATATAAGTTGAAATAACTTGTTTCATTATTGTTGTGAAATAAATAAAGGTTATATATGTCCTTAAACAATTCTTGTTAACTCTAATTGTCAGAAAAAATATATTTCAAATTACACATGCAAGTTCCTGATGATCCTTAGTTGTACATATATATATATATTTCAATTTGTTGATGTTGCTGAAAGATCAACATCAGCTGGAGACACACTGACATCACAGACTGGAACACCCCCTAGCGGACAAGACAAGACAGCGGACGCTACACTACACTACTGTACAGACGTCCCACTAATCTACAGATCCCAGCCTATATCATAACCACAAATATCTACGGCTATTTAGCTACTATCTTCAAATAAAACTCTCGACACTGACCACACTTATAAAATGCATAACAAATTATATGTACACTTTAAACAAATAAATGACTTAAAAATGCATTACAGTGACTATGAAAAACCAATAAGATATATTAGGGTCGGCATGAAAAGATTGGTTTGGTCGGGTTTTATTTGGCCTAAGTGTTAATAATTAACAATTGTAAAACAGCTTTAACATGTCAACTTGTGCAATTGACAAAATTATTTTGCCAACTGAATTGGCTGTTCACTATTTTCTTTTCCATTTTAGTTTTGTGACTTAAACCGTCTAGCCCATGAAGTTGGATGGAAGTACCAGACGGTGATTGCAACCCTTGAGGCTAGGAGGAAGGTCAAATCTAAGCATTTCTACCAAAAGAAGAAAGAAGCTGCAGTAAGTTACTAAAATAGTTAGTTTTACACGTTTAAAGCAGTAGCTATGTGGTAAAATTACTTGTCATATTTGATTTAATCAAAGTTTTCATGCAATGGCTAGTGGAGCTCTTAATTTGACAATTTGTTCCCTTCTGAAACAACAAGTCTTTCACTAAAAAGATATTTTTATTTAAATTTTAATGGCAGTCTATTTTTGGTGACAGACGTCTAATTCACAAAATCAACTTGACAACTTACAAAATCTGAAACAAACAAAATGCTGGAATATTACAATAATAGTTGAGAATTATATCTATATTTATATATCTAAAATTGAGCCCTTATTTCATTGATTGTGGTATTTAAAAGATAATGTTTACCATTGAACTTGAGTTACTATTAATCTGAAATAAACCTATTTTATTTACCATGTTCAGATTTGCATGTTATTATAATGAGTTTGTTAGCAATTTTGCACCGTTATCATTTCAGGTGTTGAGAGCCAAGGCCACGAAGAATGTGGCATCCAAAATTGCACCATACCAGAAAGTGATTGAGGCCTACGGTTTCAGTTAAACTGTGTATTATAGAGTAAATAAAGCCTGTGGACAGTGATATTTAGTTCTGTTTTGGATGTAATGATGCAGGTTCAACTAAAAAATACACCAAGTATCTGAGAAATGATATCTGTAAATAGATGTACCACAGATTTGATTTTTTTTTCCATAAATGGAAAACATCTTGCAATGTAAAATGGTAGTTATTTAATCTCTGGTTTTAATCCTCCATCAGTTCTACAGAAGGGGGAAAAGTTTGCACTTTGTCAAGTAGTTTTAATACCTCTATATACATATAACGTCATTCGATTCTGTCATCTACAATTGCAATATTTGTAATTTTTGATTCCAAAGTTTGTGCAGAGTGAGCTTATGCCGTGGTGCGGCGTCCGTCCGGCGTCCATATTCTACTTTAAACAACTTCTTGATAACCAAAAGGCCTAGAGATAATGATATTTGGCCAGAAGCAAACTGGGATGAAGGGCTACAAAGATTGTTCAAATAAATTACCTTCACCCATATTCAAATATGATAAAACTTTAAACAACTTCTCCGGATAATCAAAATGCGCAGGGTGATGATATTAAGCCAGTATAGCATGCTGCAGTACATTTCATTTTGTACTGTCCCTTGTTGGAAATCTTCAAAGAAAAAACAGTTTTATCACACGACAAGCCAAAATGATGGGACAGAGAACGTGACGAGAAATATGTCAAGGCGTCTGCACATTTCTTCAACTTGCCAATGCCGCAATGGTTTACTTTATTTAAGTTTCATATCTACTAATATAAATCCAATGAGAATGTATTGGAAATGGTCAAACCTTTCTTTTATTGCAATAAATGTCGGGAGAAAACTAGAATATGCGGGGAAATACCACAAATGTGCACAGGGATATGACGCATCAATATTTCGAATCTTTAAGTGCCAGTTCGAAGTAAAACTTGCATAACATGTGTCTGTAACATAAAAATGATGGTCAAGATATTACATTTGAGATCCTTAATATTCACTTATTTATATTGAAACAACTTCTTCTAAATAACCAAAATGCCCAGGATGTTGATATTCGGCAATTGGTATGCTAGGACGATGGGCTACCAAGTTTGTTCAAATGAATGACCTTGAGTTATTTTCAAGGTCACAGGAGAATCAACATTCTAAAATCTTTTATAGCTGATGTTCTTTTAATTTAGATGCATTGTAGCATAGCCATTTCGTATGATCAGATCCCATGCCATTTAGCTAACAGCTGAGGTGAATGTTTTTAAGTCGGGTTATATTTAAAGATTTTGAATGTGCCAAAGGTGCTCTCAAATAATCGGATTGAACAGATGCATACCATGTGGAGCTGGCAGTAAAATGGTAGAGAAATTGTCAAACTTGCTGATAACCAAATGACGTACTTGGATCGGGTTCATTATTACAAATTCATGTGATTTCTGACGTTAATGATTATTGTGTCCGAGTGATGATATTTAGCAGGGGAACTCAATCTTCAGTACCGGCCAAGGGGTCCTTTGTCCAATTAATCTTGATGTTTTTTTAAGTAGGGGGTTGGGGAATTTTGCCACAGCATCAGGTGGGGAAAATTGTGTTAATCATTACAAGAGATGCAGATCTTGCTCAAATTTCTATTATATATATATTTCATATAAGCTCAAAGCTGATCGATCAGAAGAAACAAATGTGTTGTCGGGATCATGTATTATTGTAGTATTTTGTTCAAATAAAATATACAGTATAGTAATTGAACATAAACTTTCGTTTGAGACAGTGGTATTGTTCTGCAATAGTTGACTTAAAACTCGGGCACCTGCAAATTAGATTTGCTTGACGATTACCTTTGCAAATCGGTTACTAGTAAGTTTAACCTTCAAACTTCAAACTGCTGGAGAC
>NW_018408084.1:215178-242437 GCF_002113885.1 Mizuhopecten yessoensis
CCCCCCCCCCCCCCCCCCCCCCGATGCAGACATGATTTATTATTCAATAAGAAGACAGGTTTTGTTTTCTTTGTGTTATTTATTTCGGTTAAACAGAATAAATGATTTAATAGCAAGATAATACATTGAATGTTTAAAGATACATTATATTTAGTGATCGTAAATATGCCTAGGAAATGCCTTAAACAAGTTCACTGTATATATGTGTAAAAGGTTCGGTGATCTTTGGTCCGTCAGGGTCTTGCAGTCTGATATGTTTGAAGTTCGGCAAATAAACACAGACACCGAAATATAAATGTAGTTAATTAATATGACATGTAAATATTTACGCACAGGGACATGAGTTCAGACCACGCTGTCACACACTCGAGCACACGCACATCAATAACATGGCTCATTTCCAAGTGGTAAAAGGCCTAACTTACTATATATACAGACGGCTACACGGCCATATGCCTATCGAATAGACGACGAAATGAGATACTGAAGGCTGCACGGCCATATATATATATGCCTTTTAAATGGACGACGGCATGGTTCAGACCACGACTCTAAATCTGCTACAAAAATACTACATGGCTACAGAGAAACTACTGCTAGTACTGTGACTGGTGAAATATCTAAACTAACATTATCCTATTGCGTTTGAGAGACCCTTCCTACAGAAGAAAAGAGGTGATCCGAACCAGTCCCGTCAAGACTTTTATTCTGACTGCCGAAGCACACAGGTGTACCGGCTTAAATAGACAAAAACACGACAATTTGCACGTGCAATAGTCGCGCAAAATTACTCGAAACATTTCCGTTGTTGCTATAGAGTTCCGAACAGTATATCAACTTCCGGTATATATCGATCATGACAGTCGTCAAATATAACTCTTTAATGACAAATTTACTAAACTTTTACACTTCTCCCCCGTTAAGACAAAAGTCAAAACTTTTTGTCAAAATGTACACAATTTGTAAACTGATGAAAAGGAAATGTGTCCTGCCGGACCAAACAAAAATACACAGGCCTGGACAACATCAGCTTAATACGAAATTCCACAATGTTTGCACACTGCATTCTCTCGATTAACATACTGTACCTTAAACTCGAACACAAAATAGTAACGCTTGCAATTACACGTTGCATAAACAGACACAATATTTGTGGCAATAACCTCAACAAATTATGAGCACATTAATTAACACATTATGCAATCTTCAAATTTTAACATTAATAGGGATACGTCCCTAGTATCAATTCTTCTAACTTGTTATTAACGAAAATAGTTTAGGTGCTACAAAACTTATCATAATTTAGGATAGATTCCATTACTACATAATAATTCATGAACTCTGTAAATTACAATTTGGCAGTAAATTTGGGACGAAATTCATTACTAAAAAACTTCATGAATCCATACAACAAATTCAGTGGTCATACTTTATTTAGCACCTAAATCTCATAGATGCGAAACACATAAAATACATCGTATATACAAATATTCACACAGTCGGAAAAACAATCAGAATGAGTAGTAAAGTCCACCCCCGGTAACCTATCTTCAGTCACAGTAACACATTTTTCATTCGCAATAAAATGTTATTTCAAGCATTTCCTGGCATTGGCTACAACAGCAATACACAGATGGTATATATCAGAATCTCAGAAACTCTCCAATCACACAAGAGCATACTCTACAGTGCCCAGCAAACTACCTTCTTATAGCCACTTCTTCACCATGCCTCACACTTCAAGCATGGTCAGCCACTGTGTTTTTCCACTCCAAACACTATCTTTGTGACTGATATCTCTATCAAAAGCACAACTATAAGAAAAACAATCGCCAGTATTACATAATAACAATACAATAAAAGTATAAGGAAAATGGATAACAAAACAAACACTTCAATTATCTCGAGCTCTCCGCATTACAGATTCCCTATGTATATCTACACAAACAATATACACAGAATCACCACATAATGGCATACTACACATAGTACCCAGTTTCTATAACTGTAGATCAAAATATATCCAAATTATAAAGTCATTTAAGCTGTACCAGTGCAAGCAAAACAGGGAAAACATCTTTAAAACAAAAGTACATACTTTTTATATCAGAATATGGATCACACTGATCACATTTGTACTTTGTGCAACACAGAATAAATGTTATACAACACTAATCTATCTTTCTGTGGTTTTACATCAAGATTCTATGAACAGTATCTGGTTGAAGACTCGATCATCCTGTCTTAAATCTGACTAACGATGATACATTATTAGTTGTTCTCTGACTAAACTGAAGACAAGTTACACCACGGCATTGAACTGCCCAATACGTAAATACGAGGACCGGAAAGTAGATCCCAGAAGTAAAAGTGATACAGTAAATACATCAAAATATAAAGCTGCCGAATAATGTGATTAAAGATACAAGGCACTTAAATGTGAAATAAAAAGGAATGGGAAATTATATTATTTCCCGTTACTACAAATCTTATCAACGAGGACAGAGACAGAGGCGGCAGAGTACGCGTTATACACGTCTGATTAATGCAAGTCAACACTTACATGTACACCGACGTGCTTACTGCATGTTGAAAGCAGGCAAACATTTACATGTACGTAAATACTTCGTGGCTATAACAAGTACTTACTTGCAAATGCTATTAAAATTAGCATATTAGATATTTGCATCAAAGCAAATCAAACAGTATCTTTCTATGCGTGTTTTGACCTAAAGTTTTATACTGCACACTCAGTTTAAAATCTAAAACAAGAGGCCCAGAGGGCCTGTATCGCTCACCTGGATAAAAAAAGCAAATATGGTAAATACATTCTTATTACATAAAATCCCTACAATAGTACAGAAGAAGAAAGATTTTTAAGATTTAAACATCAAATTTTCCTATTTGGCCTCACAACCTTCAGCACCCAGAGAGGCCTCACCCTTCCTTTATACAAAATTACGTCCCCTTTGTCCAAGGATGCTCCAGACCGAATTAAGATAAAAAAAAAAGATGTAAGGAGAAGAACTTTAAAGGTTAACCTCTATTTGCCCTATTCGGCCCCACCCCTCTGCCCCCAAGGGGGCCACACCCACGGTTTATACAAAATTGAGTCCCCTTGGACCAAGGATACTCCAGACTTAATAAGGATAAAATCCCTTAATCCTTATGGTAGGAGAAGGACTTTAAATATGTTACCTTTATTTCCCCTTTTGGGCCACACCAACCATTTCCGAAATGGGACGAATACTATGTCAAATTAAAAATAATGTCAGTAACTTAAAGTTTGATCTATTAGAATATGCTACATGTGAATGCGGTTTTTGAATTGGAAACTGGTCGTTATTTTTTGTGTCAGACGTACAATGATCGCAGACAATTACTCTCGACATCCTTACTAATATACTCATTCGCACTAAACACTGCATACAATAATCAATGGTTGTAGCAATGTGATGGTGGAAGTTAAAAAGAGCATCTTAGAAATGGTTTCCACCCTTTTCACAAACTTAAGGAGAACTGTCAATGAATTGGTTACAATATACTACTACTTTAAACATGGCTATAACAGTTCAAAGTACATACCTGAAAGAAAATATTGATTAGTCTAAATATGGCTGTTATCAATATCATTATATAGTATGCTCAATCTGAATAAATACAGCTGTTCATTATCACGTACCGGATGATAGCTTTTTTTTCTTTTTTTCTTATTAACATCTGATTTTAATGAGATTGTAGTATGCTCACCCCATACCTCAACATGGACAAGTGCATGAAACAAAATATCAAGAATTAATTAGCTAAGATATAATTGTATAATGTGTTTTAATATAACACAGTTCGCAGTGCGAATATACCCTACAGATACATAGTTAATTGTCTATCAATTTAATATTTCATTAACCACAGGTCACTTTGTGTGGATCTTGAAATCCTAGGGATTACCTATAGTGAATGATGATGGACAATATATGGTCTATTACCCTGATGAGGTAAAGATTCAGCACAGACTGACCTGTAACAGCTAAAAACATTGGAGTTATCTCCCCTATACCATCACTTGAGCATTCAAATCTGTTAATCATACAAATGCAACCCTGCTGCTTCTACAGGAGATAACTGATATAGGCATTACCTGCTGTATGTCTTTTTAAAATGCCATTTTGAATTTTAAAAAAAATGTTGAAAAGAAATGATCTCTGCAGTGGTGTAAAATTATATGGAATTACAACAAAATAATGATTGACCTTCGAAAAATGAGTTGTGTAGCATACAGATACATTGTATGAGTATATTTTCAAACTTGTCATCATTCAATCTCAAGATAAATTAATAGTTTACAAAGATTGGGAGCTTTTCTGGAAACGAAATGCTCTTTGGAGAAAAATACAATGATTTTAATAATAGTTTAAGTCGTAAATTTGCTTTTATCTAGACATAGTTACTATCAAAAACCTTAGAAATATTTCACAGAAGCTTCATGATGGTTTTTAACACGAACATCACCCATCAGACAGAAGATTATTCAGGAGGCACGTATTGAAATAACGTAAAGTAAAGTTCTCTTATGTTACCGAATTTACATCAGATGTCATTTCTGAGTTTTGCGCGTTTGTTAATTACAGCTTTTGTTGAATTGCGATAAGAATTGAGTTCTTTTTTAAATAATGCAAATGAGAAAAATCTTTTTAACAAATCAACGTACATTTCAACCTTTGCTATATATACACGTTTAGTCATGTCAATTAAGGTTCATAGCCATCTTATTTTCCAATGATAAGGGTACTTGTGTTGTGGTGATGTAGGCTACGTCCGGGAACTTTAACAGCGAAGTAGCCATTAGTTTCGTTAAATAATTAGTCGGGTAACTGATTAATCCGCTTATTCCACCTTTTACTGTTTATATTGTCCATTTCATTAACGCTGACATATTCGGTAAAGAGACATCTTGTCCGAGGAATGTCAGAATGTTTGTATTCATATAGTTGGAAGAAGAATCGAAAGTAAAAGAACAATGTATAATATTATTCCGCTAAACCGTACTTTGTCAGTGGTAATTTAAAACTTTAGTTTATTCCCAATAAGTGAGCAAAAACTCATAAATGTTCAATATACTATTGTTTGGAACACTTTCTCTTATTCTATTTCATCTTCATTTTTATCCAATGAACTTTTAGTGTATTTTTCACCATAATAGCCTACATTGTCGAGCGCTCTTATAGTATGCCGGCATAAACTGACAGCAAAGGTCAAACAGGAGTGTAACACTGATCTTAGACGTAATCGTTCGAGTTGATTTTGAAATATTATATATCCTGATTCATTCTTTGTTCACAAAATATACGACTACATGTCAATATACTCGAAGCTTTACACCAAAACTTGCTTAGTATATATTATAAACATAAAATAACATTTATGTAAAATATTCTTCACTGTTTGATCAGAAGCAATGACCCAACGCCATACACAACATCAATTGTTTAGAAAACAGCTATCGCTGACCATCAGTAATAATTGCCAAGATTAAATCTTCCACTGCGTCCTCTGTGCCAATATCACCCGTGGCATTTCCCTGCAGAAATGTATACACATTCCTCCGAAATTCTCTCAATCGTGATTCAAATGAATCTGCTCTGATTCCTGCATCTGTTACCTTTCGTGCTGCCTCCTGAAGTTGTCTTCCTGCCATAGCTACCTTTTTCTGGCTAATTTCTGCTCCTCTCAACGATTCCTCTATTTTTTTACCAGCCTCTTCTACCTTTCTATTGGCACCTTCCAACTTTCTATTAGCCTCTGCTAACTTTCTATTAGCCTGTTCTTTCTCTTTATTAGCCTGTTCTTTCTCTTTATAAGACTCTTCTATCTTTCGTTCAGCCTTTTCTACCTTTATATTGGCCTCTTCTAACTTTCCATTAGTTTCATCCACTTTTTGCATGGCCTCCGTCACCTTTTTTTCCATGTCCACTGTTTTCTTCTTCTCTCTCTCTATTTTCCCATGCAATTCCTCGTCAATCTTCATACACTCTTTATTGCACATTCGGATCATTTCCTTTGTTTGTGTTTCAGCATCGCAAAAGTTACGCAACATCATTACTTGTTCATCCTCCTGCGGAATTGG
Source organism: Mizuhopecten yessoensis (assembly GCF_002113885.1). NCBI lineage: Eukaryota > Metazoa > Mollusca > Bivalvia > Pectinida > Pectinidae > Mizuhopecten > Mizuhopecten yessoensis. Next base: position 221,303 of record NW_018408084.1, read on the forward strand.
GTACATCGTAGGCGTAATTTGATTTATGCCTACATTAGATGGCTTCGGTCGTTTAGCTGGTGTGTCCTTCCTACTAGCTTCATTACGGCAAGAGCTAAAATAAAAACAAAAAAATCATAAAAATATCTAAAAGTCATCTGACGTTGCACCTTTTCCTTGTGTTTTGTACTCTAGTTTATATTTTTTAATGACTGTCCACATAGCCTTTATCGCTCACTTGTTAAAAGAAGTGATATCAAGAACGCTTATACTACAGGGTTAGTATCGTTACACCATGGCTTTTGTTTTATTTTTAGCTCGCCTTGCACGAGGTGCCAGTTGAACTTATGGTATGGTGTGTTGTCCGTCGTCCGTCAACTTTTTTTTACTTTAACGACTTTTTAAGTGCAATAAAGTTTCCTCACATAAATGACATTGACTTACACACTTTCAAGTCACAGGGATCAAATATGTGAAAATACCTTTAAACAATTTCTTTTGAATATTCATGAGGCCTAGGGCGATGATAGTTTGCCAGTAGGTACGTCGTATGGAGTGCTATAAAATCTCCCAAAATAAATTATATTGACTTACTTCCAAGGTCAAAGGGGTCAAATATGTAAAAAAAAAGTGTATTATCTCACATTTGTTTCAAACATTTGACCCTTGTGGCCAAAATCGTATTTAATCGGGACGAACTTGATAACCCTTCCAACCAATCAACCGTCCAAATATCGTTATTCTAAACCTTATCTAATTTGAACAAACTTTGTATCTGCTTCATCAAAACAGGATACAGTACAAGTTCCATGTCCTTAGGCCTAATACGTATGCAGATGGTGTTTAAAGAGTCCATCACATTTGACACATGCGACCTTAAATGGGTCAAGGTCATTTATTTAAATAACTTTGTCGCCTATCATCTCCGCATATTACAATTTTTACACTATTACAGAAGACGACGGATCCAGCGCAACAGCATAGCCCTACTTTCTTCTCGTGCAGTTGAACTAAAATATGTTTAGCTATTTGCAACAATTTGTTGTGTTAATTCGGTAAATATAAAATCAAAGTGAGCGGAGGCTCACATAGATATACCCATCCCGCTTTGCCTGGGACTTTCTTTACCTTTTAACCTTCACCAATTACCACTAATATCTAATCAGGATAAGAACTCAAAGTTGTCATACTATAGTGTAAATATAAACCATTGCTGGTTGAGGGGTTCGTGAGATATCTTGTACACACAAGCGTTTTACTTTGTAAAAGATACAATCAAATCGTGGCTTAAATTATTATAGTTTTAAAAGAGAGTTAACATATTATATCTGCTAATTTTAATATTTCAAACACAAAGTTAAGAAAAATTAAAAAAAATAGACTAAATCCGAAGTAGGGACTTCGTGGATGACATGGAGTGTAAAATGAATCACCATCTAATCCCCATTTTAGCAGAAATAGGAATCTGTTTCTAGGTAAAACAGTAACCTACCTTGGAGATGCTGTCACTGCTGTAGAAAAGTCCTTTACGTCCTATGAAGAAATATACATTCTTGTTGCGATTATTCAGTATTGGTGTTGCTTTAGTAGGACAAATATCAATAGCGAATTAATTATACTAACGAAAAGTGGATTTATTAAAACATTTTATTGATGGAAAAACAATCAAAGGGACTGAGCACAAGTTCTTACAACTTACTAAGCCCTCTCCCTTTGATGCCAGCAGATAATTCAATTCAGAAATATATAAACTATAAAGACAATTAAGACTAATAAATGAAGATTTTTACCTCTGTTTTAACTGATCCAAAGGCTTTGTCAATGGCATTCCGTTTTCTGCTAAAGCCTTTCAATGGTTGCTGTTGTTCTATTCTTGGTGTCTGTAAAAGATAAATACATCCACATGAAAAAGGTTTCGGTAATAAAATATTTAATGACCATTAATTCTTATTTGAGAAAGAAAATATACAGTTTGGAGAAGTAGCTTTATGCATTAGATTGTTTAAAGAATGAGAAATAAATAGATGTTCCGAACTGATGATATGACTTGGTGGTAGAATAATAGCATGAAAACAAATAAGAAAAAAACCACGAACTTTAACTGATTCAAACCTATTTCCCGGTTTTTGTTTATTGTCTTTAATAGGCTGACGTCTGTTCTAAAGTTCTTGGCGAATGATATCTAGATTGTTGCTATTGACACCTGTAATCCACATGTGGAAAAATAAGTTAATAAAGAAAAATTAGACATGAAGATAGAAAACACGATTATTTATCGCTTTGTTGAAATTATACATAACGCAACATTATTGACTGAATTGTTTACGCTTCATACCTGTCCTGCTGATTCAAGGAATGACTCCGGTTGATCCATACTTTCATTGACGTTTTGGCTTCTTCTAGGATTGTTTGCCAATGGCTGTTGGATTTGTGCTCTTAAAAGCTGCAAACGGCAATACAGGTACACTTAGTTTGGTTAAGTAGGATTTTATATAAATATGGTCAGATTCATTATATCCCTTTGAAAGAAAAAGATAAATTTTGAACACAACATTAATGACTTATTTACGCAGATAAAAAATATATCTTCATACCTCTCCTGTTAAATTCAGGATGTTCTCCGGTTGATCCATACTTTTATTAACTGTTTTACTCCAGTTAGGGTTGGAACACTAATTACTTATCTGATAATTGATTCAAAGTTTTCTTACGATGGAGAAACACAAGACTATGCGAAGGGTTTATGTTATTTAAAAGAAAAGGATTAAGCAATTGATTAAAAATTCAATTTGAAGGATGCGCAAATATCACTGAAAGATGTATAGCAATTACTTTAACCAAAATCTATTTTGCCGTTTTTTTCTTCTTCAAATAAACTGTGTCTGATGCTCAGATGTAGATTATAGTAGTAGTTCTTGGTACGGCAGTCAAAGAAAACTCTTACATAAAATACACCATCCACGATAGCAATGATTTTAAGACGCTCTTTTCAACAAACAGAAACACAGAAACCTTTCAAATTAATGTATCGTATTTTAAAAGCGGAGTGTTTTCATAGTATACACATAGACATGGGCAATACAATGTACTAGATATATAGGTAGATGTTTGGGCACGACTATAATATGCAATTTCCGAGCTCGATAGGCAATAAACAAAGACAATAAATCGTTTCAAGTATTTACCTCCCGTTGTAATCGTTGTTGGTTCATCTTCCTAAAATGATATTCATGTTAATATTTGAGTATTTGTATCTTAGATGATGAAGAGAAACTATTTTATGTAACCAATAGAACCATTACGTTAATCAACCATTATAACCATTACGTTAATTAACAATTAGAACCATTACGTCAATTGCGATAATAACGTTGAAATAACATTTTCTTTGCTATTTTGAACGTAAAGATAAGGATTTAAATGCGTTTTTTGGTCATTTATGATGGTATGCAGCATAGCTCTGATCAAACAAATTTCTTAATAAGCGCCACGTTATTACCGTAGTGGTTCTTTTGTTATTGGATTGTAAAACAAAACATTTTAGGTGAACTTGATAACCCTTCCAACCAATCAGCCTTCCTATTGTTATTCTAAACCTTTTCTAATTTGAACGAACTTTGTATCTGCTTCATCAAAACAGGATACAGTACAAGTTCCATGTCCTTAAGCCTAGTACTTATGTAGATGACGTTTAAAGAGTCCATCACATTTGACACATACGACCTTTAAAGGGCCAAGGTCATTTATTTAAATAACTTTGTCGACTAGGAGCTAAAATATGTTTAGTTATTTGCAACAATTTGTTGTGTTAATTCGGTAAATATAAAATCAAAGTGAGCGGAGGCTCACATAGATATACCCATCCCGCTTTGCCTGGGACTTTCTTTACCTTTTAACCTTCACCAATAACCGCAAAAATCTAATCAGGCTAAGAACTCAAAGGGTCATACTATAATGTAAATATAAACTTTTGCTGGTTGAGGGGTTCGTGAAATATCTTGTACACACAGGCTTTTTACTTCGTAAAAGATATAATCAAATCGTGGCTTAAATCATTATAGTTTTATAAGAGATTTAACATATTATATCTGCTAATTTTAATATTTCAAACACAAAGTTAAAAAAAATAAAAAATAGACTAAATCCGAAGTAGGGACTTCGTGGATGACCTGGAGTGTAAAAAGAATCACCATCTAATCCCCATTTAAGCAGAAATAGGAATCTGTTTCTAGGTAAAACAGTAACCTACCTTGGAGATGCTGTCACTGCTGAAGAAAAGTCCATTACGTCCTATGAAGAAATATACATTCTTGTTGCGATTATTCAGTATTGGTGTTGCTTTAGTAGGACAAATATCAATAGCGACCTAATTATACTAACGAAAAGTGGATTTATTAAAACATTTTATTGATTGATTATACAACTTTCTAGGCCCTCTCCCTTGGATGCCAGCAGATAATTCAATTCAGAAATAAAAACTATAAAGACAACTAGGACTAATAAATGAAGATTTATACCTCAGTTTTAACTGATCCAAAGGTTTTGTCAATGGCATTCCGTTTTCTGCTAAAGCCCTTCAATGGTTGCTGTTCTATTCGTGGTGTCTGTAAACATTAATACATCCACATGAAAAAGGTTTTTGGTAATAAAATATTTAATGACCATTAATTCTTATTTGAGAAAGAAAATATACAGTTTGGAGAAGTAGCTTTATGCATTAGATTGTTTAAAGAATGAGAAATAATTGGATGTTCTGAACTGATGATATGACTTGGTGGTAGAACAATAGCATGAAAACAAATTAGAAAAAAACACGAACTTTAACTGATTCAAACCTATTTCCCGGTTTTTGTTTATTGACTTTAATAGTCTGACGTCTGTTCTAAAGTTCTTGGCGAATGATTTCTAGATTGTTTCTATTGACACATGTAATCCACATGTGAAAAAATAAGTTTAATACAAAAAAATTAGACATGAAGATAGAAAAACGATTATTTATTTCTTTGTTGAAATTATAGATAACGCAATATTATTGACTGAATTGTTTACGCTTCATACCTGTCCTGCTGATTCAGGGAATGACTCCGCTTGATCCATACTTTCATTGACGTTTTGACTTCTAGGATTGTTCGCCAATGACTGTTGGATGTGTGCTCTTAAAGTCTGTTAACAGTAGTACATGTATACATGAGGAACAAACTAAGTTTTTAAAAGGTAGATTTTGGAATAAATAGGCTCAAAAGATTAATTTTCATTTGAAGAAAAAAAAATCATTATGCAATATTGCAGACTGAATTATATGAACGGAGCAGGAATAAATCTAATTACCTCTCCTTCGTTTGATTCTGGTTTGTTTTCCGGTGGAGGCATTCTTTTATTAACTGTTTGACTTCTGTTATCGTTATTCACCAATATTTGCTTGATTTGTAATCTTAAAGGCTGCAAACGGCAAAACAGGTACACTAAGTTTGGTTAAGTAGGATTTGATATAAATATGGTCAGATTCATTATTTCCTTTGAAAAAGAAAGATAAATTTTGAACACAATATTTCAACGACTTATTTGCGCAGATAAAAAAAATTCTTCATACCTCTCCTGTTAAAGCAAGGATGTTCTCCGGTTGATCCATACTTTCATTTACTGTTTGACTTCTGTTAAGGTTGTTCACTAATGATTGCCTTGATTGCGTTCCTGACTTCTGAAAATGATGTGAGGAAATCTAATTACTTATCTGATAATTGAGTTAAGATTTTCTTACGAAAGAGAAACACCAGACTGTGTGAAGGATTCATGTTTTTTAAACACAGAGGATTTAGCAATTGAATAAAAATTCAATTTGAAGGATTGCAAATATCACTGAAACATTTATAGCAACTACTCTAACCAAAATCTTTTTTGTTAGTTTTTTTCTTCTTCAAATACACTCTGTTTGATGATCAGATGTAGACTATAGAAGTAGTGGTACGGCCGTCAAAGAAACCCATATCATAAAATACACCATCCACGATAGCAATGATTTTAAGACGCTCTTTTTAACAAACAGAAACCGTTGAATTCATTGTGTCGTAATTTTAAAAGCGGAGTGATTTCATAGTATAAACCTGGATATGGGCAATAAACATGCAAGACCACACACTTGTATTTTTCAAACGAATCAGAAAGCACGAGTTCATTGCGCGGACGAATATATTGACGCGTGCGCGGAGCCCACGAGTCAATACATACGTCCGCGAAATAAATGAGTGCTTTCTGTTTCCTTAAAAAAAACACAAATATATTGTCTTGCTTTTATCACATTCCTTTCGTATTTGGTAGAGATCGATACAAAGATTTTATAAACTTTTCAGTTCCCCATGACAAGGGGATTACCATAAAAACTAGTTCCGGCTAGTAGGTAAATACAACATTCCGTATTGCACATGTGAAATACAGAACGTTGTATTTCATGGTCTGAAAATTGCTTGTATTACTATAACAAGATTCAACAGGTATGTGGTAAAATGTACTAGATATACAGGTAGATGTTTGGGCAAGTATCCAAATATGCAACATCCGAGCTCGATAGGCAATAAACAAAGACAATAAATAGTTTCAAGTATTTACCTCCCGTTGTAATCGTTGTTGGTTCATCTTCCTAAAATGATAAGCATGTTCATAGTTGAGTATTTGTATCTTAGATGATGTAGAGAAAATATGTTATGTAACCATTAGAACCATTACGTTAATTAACCATTAAAACCATTACGTCAATTAATCATTAGAACCATTACGTTAAAAAACCATTAGAACCATTCCGTCAATTAACCATTAGAACCACTACGTTAATTAACATTAGAACCATTACCTCGATTGCGATAATAACGTTGAAATAACATTTTCTTTGCTATTTTGAACGTGAAGATAAGGATTAAAATGCGTAATTTGGTCATTTATGATGGTATGCAACATAGCTCTGATCAAACAAATTTCTTAATATGCGCCACGTTATTACCGTAGTGGTTCTTTTGTTATTGGATTGTAAAACAAAACATGTTCTGTTGGTAGGTTTATGTTAGGTCTGTACAAAGGCAATGTGAATATAATCAAATAAGCCTTACTCTTTCAATATACAACGCTGTTTTCATTTGAGAATTATGATAGCATATTTCAAAGGTGCGCTGCCGCGCATTATGGAATATGTTTGAACGAAGCTGTGCTGCATACTTTTAATGATAAAAAATGCATTTCATTCTTTAAATATTATTGGATTTTCAAAACTAATAAAAGAAAGTGAAAATTTCTGCACGCAAACATGACAATTTATTATTGATCAGGATTGTTTTTATAATAAAAGACTTATTACACAGACAAATCATACATACATTTTCCTGTACTTTCGTCTTTTTTCTTCCTCGACATCTTCGGTCTCTTCTTCCTCCTCTATGTCACAACGACTACGAAATGTATAGAGAACATAGATTGAATATAATAATGGCATGATTATAAGAACGAATTTTACCACTGATTATTGGTTTATGGCAGTCCTTGTATACCTACGATCTTTCCACGCAATATATTTGCCCACAGAAGACATTAGGGTTATTTTTATTTAATATTTACACACTTTTATAGTAGATACTACACTTACAATATATAATCAGAAATACATTTACTACTTACTTGTATTGGGGGTCTTCATTATTGCGACAATACCATTTTAAGGGGAGATCTTCTGCTTGTACTCCATTGCGCAGGCGCCGCCATTTATTGCAGTTATCACACTGGACCCAATTGCCAAAGGGCTCATCATTGTTTTTCAGCGTATCCTCCCTACAATACCACCAGGTACCAGTTTCAACAATAAACAAATCGGATTTACTTATTTACTTATACATTATTATCAACCATAACATGCATCCCATATCTAAGTGCTTGATTCTAAGAAACTGTCAATTTTCTTTCATGGTACACGTAGTTTGGACTATTTCAATTGTTTGATGAAACATTTGAAAATCACAAAGGAACACAATCGCGAATTGAACAATGTTTACGATGTTATAAACTTCTAATACAATTCAAAGGTATTATCTGGTAAGTAGTAAATATACTTAGATTTGTCAAAGTTATATCCAGTTCAAGTATGAAAATATTATCTATTGATAAATTATTTGAAGTTCACATATAATAAATGGACAAATTTCTACGATATAGTTTTCCATTATTTTGAAAGCAACAGGATTTACCACAAACAATTAAAAAACACTGTATTTTTTGCTTTTATTTGTAGTAAATTAAACATTTAATTTCCATGCAATAATTTCTTTATTTTTGTCAATTATTTATCTAACTTGAAAATATATAGACATATCTTTCTTCTAGGGTTGACTTACATGTCGACAGCATTGCCTTTTTTCACGTTCCAATAATCTCTCAGTTTTTTTGATATATTATCCATTAAGGTGCTGAAACACAGAATTTGACAAAAGGATCATACAAAGCCGCATGTCGGATATAACGCATATACTGTGCATATTGGTCTTTATATTAATTTGTTGAATTTGAACAGTTTATGCTTCATTTTTTAGTGTCATATGAATTTAACGAAAATTACGTAAATTGTACTTCCTTGTTCATGTGTAGAATAGCTAAAACATATTTGAAAAAAACCCTAAACATTTAAATTCTTCTTCTTGATTTTAGCATAGACACCGAAGGGAAGAGCGCAATCTTCATCTCGACTGAAAATATCACACATTGGTTCTCCTGAACGTGGTATGCTTCAGTTTCCACATAAAAACGTTCTTATGCATTGTTTTTGTAATATATTAACATCAAGCTTACAATTCTGATTATACTTTTCCATATGCATTACACGGAATCGAAAATAAGATTCCCTATCACTCAGAAAAAATTACCTGTATTTGGCATCACGGATGAAGTCCTGTTTGTTGTTTATGACTTCAAGAGCGTCGGCCTCCACCACAGCAATCACATCATTTCCAAAGCCGTTTGTCTGTAAACAAAATCACAACAATGACATAAATACCAACGCCGTCTGACTGTAACACAGGACACAGTGATCACACCAGTAATACTATCTCATCAGTGTAGACAGACATACTGATTACACCAATACCAACGCCGTCTGACTGTAACACAGGACACAGTGATCAAACCAGTAATACTATCTCATCAGTGTAGACAGACATACTGATTACACCAATACCAACGCCGTCTGACTGTAACACAGGGCACAGTGATCAAACCAGTAATACCATTTGATCAGTGTAGACAGACATACTGATTACATCAATACCAACGCCGTCTGACTGTAACACAGGACACAGTGATCAAACCAGTAATACTATCTCATCAGTGTAGACAGACATACTGATTACACCAATACCAACGCCGTCTGACTGTAACACAGGGCACAGTGATCACACCAGTAATAACATTTGATCAGTGTAGACAGACATACTGATTACATCAATACCAACGCCGTCTGACTGTAACACAGGACACAGTGATCAAACCAGTAATACTATCTCATCAGTGTAGACAGACATACTGATTACACCAATACCAACGCCGTCTGACTGTAACACAGGACACAGTGATCAAACCAGTAATACTATCTCATCAGTGTAGACAGACATACTGATTACACCAATACCAACACCGTCTGACTGTAACACGGGAGACAGTTATCACACCAGTAATAACATCTGATCATTGTAGACAGACATACTGATTATAATAATAACGCCGTCTGACTGTAACAGATGGCACAGTGATCACACCAGTAATAACATATCATCAGTGTAGACAGACATACTGATTACACCAATACCAACACGTCTGACTGTAACACGGGACACAGTGATCAAACCAGTAATAACATCTCATCAGTGTAGACATATTGATTACACCAATAACAGCACCTAGGGAGGGTAGACAGACATATTGATTACACCAGTACCAACACCTGGTGAGTGTAGATATACATATTGATTACACCAGTACCAACACCTGGTGTGTGTAGACAGACATATTGATTACACCAATAACATCCCCTAGTGAGTGTATACAGGCATATTGATTACACCAGTACCAACACCTGGTGTGGGTAGACAGACATATTGATTACACCAAAACAAGCGTCGTCTGAATAAATAAAACAGCACACAGTGAACAGATCACACCAGTATTAACACCTGATAAGTGTAGACAGACATATTTATTGATTACACCAGTAATTATACCTGATGTGTGTAGACATACATATATATTGATTACACCAGTTCCTGCAACTGATGAGTGTAGACACGTCATCACTTTGTGTAGCGTTACCAGAGTACAGCACTAATACAATATATTTTAACGGTAAGAAAACACGGAAATATTTGTTAATAGTCAGATTTCGGTTTTTGTAAAATCATACAAAAATTCTGCTGTATCTACGACACAAATGAAGTATTTTTATTTCATTAGCAAATAAATAAAGAATATGGTCATTGAAGACCTGGAAAGAACACAAATACTGTGTAAAGAATTTTTATACATTTTTACATGGTGGTGGCCATTTTGACGGAATGAAATACATTAAAACGTAAGATTAAATGTAAGTTTTTCGTAACGACATGAAATATGGCATCAAATGTCGCGTAGATGTCACGTCATTACACTTAGTAGACCGAGGAAATCAGGTGAGAGATGGCCGAATCTTTTATTTGACCTTGACCTGGACAGATTTTTCTTATGTATTGATCGAGACATCAATGCCGACATTAGCGAAAGATAAGATATGTTTCTCGTTCGGGTTTCATAACTTGCGTCTTCAAAACTTATTTTTTAATACGTTTATGTGATAAAAGTGGCATAAAACAACATGTAACGTAAGACATTGTTTGGAATTTTGGAATACAGATACTAGCAAAGGCTTTGGTTTCTCTTGACCAGGTCTTCTCCCGCGGATCACGACTAATGTTAACAAACAACAGGGAGGAGTGTTAATCAAAAGCGTTGTCTGCAAGTTAGGTTTGCATTGATAAAATAGAACCGTTATAGACTTGGCACTCGAGAAGCAGCAATTTTATGCTCAATTTCAGACAAACCATTTCCCTCTGCGTTTAGTCTCCGGGGACAGGTTGCCTTTTTTAGACAATAAATTTCCCCATAGTCATTACAACTGTACAATATTATCTTCATGATGTGTAATGCACAGTGGTAAACGACGGTCATTTGAACAATTAAGAGGAAATAACACTTCTCTTTCCTGCTACATATATCCATTAATACAGTAGTTATGCTCAGTGTTACCTGTTTTTGGCATCCTAGTTTCTCATAGGCTAGTATCAGGCGGTTGTAGTGGTACAGCATCACTCCATAATCGTCAAAACGCGTCGACGCAAATCCAAATGTAATTGGAATTTTATTTGGCTTTGTATAACTAAGAAAAAGGTAGTTATAGCACTGCTTCGTGTAGTTATTTCGTTGCCTTTTATTTAAACTTGTTTTTAAGATAAAATTCTTATCGTCCTAGTCTAAGAATCATTTTATGAAACGTTGGTAAAATTTGTAGTTTTCACTCCATGACCCCTTATAGATCCTGAGCCCCTTTCAGCTCCTTCTTTAGAACAAATTCTAATCAATATCTGATGTAAAGCCATTTCAAATGTTTCAAATGTATGGCCACTTATAGTCCCATCCCTTAGTTCCTTGAGGATGCCAGCACTTTCCGAGTATAGACCTGTTTCACTGCATCTAAGGATATTATTTTGAAAATGGTGTTTAAATAAACTTTCTACTTCCGGAAGAGTGACCGCATATCGATGATAGCCATTAGGTTTACATTTACATTTTAAAGTACGAGGTGGAAGAATCTGATGGTGGGTTTCTTAGTCCAAGAAGCTTGACGCGTTATTGACCACGCTATTTTTCCATCATAATTAGTCACAAATGTTAATATAGTACCAGAAAATATTATCATGGATTTGCTTTTAGTCCATTGGTAATCTTCCGAACAATACAAACACTGTCCCAAATCACTATTTTACCTTTTGACCCTTATCATTTTCAAATGAGCAATGTGCGCAATAAGTCGCTAACATAATTTAAAATGGAAAGGATACAGCCCACGAAGGTTTGTAGGTGTCTTCTTGACTCCTTCTGAGAGACTTTCGGATAAGCAGCGTCCTCACCTTCTTTCCTTGTATCCATATCTTCATTTTTGGCTTTAGGTACAATATTTTGCAATATTCCTGAAACAAACAACTAGATTGAAATAAATATATTCAAAACACGGAGAACGGTAATACTGCCGTATCGTTATTACGTAACTAAATAATAACATCATTGGTGACGTCACGATTGAAAATGTTTGAGCATAACAGACTACATCACGATTATATCTGTAAAATATTTGAAGATGCAAATGAAAGCGTTTATGTTTTATTAACATTTCTCCGTGTTTCTTAGTGTTCAACCTAAAATCTACTGGTCACTGATACTTCTTTATACAACTCTATTATATATATGTATATGTCTATTTATTCGTGTTTACGTTTAAACATTTAATCCCAATACAAACATCAAGAAACATCTTACAACTGTTTTATAAATGTAATTCATGTATACACGCTTTAACTAACTGTTAATGACTTCTCTCATGTTAATAAATAACAATATGAACTTATCGGAAGACAAACAATAGTAACAAATACAGAATAGGCACACAGGTTATATCAGTTAATTTCTTCATTAGGTAAATAAACAGTTCCTTGAGACAGGAATCAACACATATTGCATTTTTCATTAAGGATGTCTTTTAAACATCTTTAATATTTTATATTATTTTTTCCAAAAAACATAAAGAATATTTTATTGATTAGAAAGTAACGCATTTACATGTCAACAACAAATGTGTGATTATTAGCCTGCTCGAAAATCAAGTTTATTAAAGATTGCTGTTAATATAATGTATCAGTTGAAGATGCGTGTTGATTAGAGATAAAAAAAAAAAAAAAGACTAAAGTAATATGTCCGCAAAAAGCACGATAATGTGAAAAAAGGATAAACATATGTGTAGAAAGATGCATTACCCTTTCGGATAATTGGCATCAGTTGAGAAACGATATGTAAAGTATGCATGGTAATTGACCAACCCTGAGTGACACCATATAACGACGTTTCTGATGGTTAGTGATGGTGGCGGTTTCTTCTGCATTGGTGTCTTTCAGGTGTGTATCGGGATCTCTGATATCTGACGGGTCACTTTGAAAATCCAACTCCAACATTTCACCTGACCTTAAAAAGGGAAAACAGACATGTTTATTTAAACAGTTAGTAGCTTAAATTGATGCTTATATAAATATCGAAATATCATTAAGTATTATTATAATTCTACTTACATTTTGCTAAGGATCAGCCATATTTTGAAGAAAAAAATCGAAATGTTAGAAAGAATATTATATTTTCTTTCGGTACTGTTTTGGGCGAATATGTTAGCCTTCCAAATCGTCCTGTGTGAGTGTGTTCAGTCAACCATAAAAGCGCGTGCACGCTTTTCCACGTGTTCACCCCTTTCAAAAGCTAATCTTGCCTAAGTAAGGAGTTGTTCAAATTTTTAAGGAAATCAATTTGATGAATATTCTTTGCATTTTTTTGTTTTAATATGGCACAAACACGAACCAGACAACGGTTAAATGACGGTGAAATGAATAGGGGCATCGGAATGCTGCAAGCTAGCATGGCTCAACGTCAGGTTGCAGCAGACCTTGGTGTGTCTCAAAGTGTGATGGCAAGAATGTGCAAGCATTTCCAAACTAACGGAAACCCTCCCAGACGTCATGCAGGAAGTGGTTCTAGGGCGTTACGAAATGACCTCCTAAATGCTTCTGGTACCTGGTGTAACGCCACTATGTTAACGTTGTTTATATTCAGGACCATCTTTAATTGTTATTGTGTTCCCCAGCATCGTTGGCTCGTTCTGTTAAATCGGACTTTAGTACTACCGACACATGGCGATTTTAGACGTGCGTCTAGCATTTTAGTTTCCAATAATAACGTACTTTATAATAGTTGTCAATGAGAATCGCGGTAATTAAACATTTACATATATCATAGTTTAGTCGCATCTATAAGGATTACCTGGTCAGTCGTCATTTAGTCGTGTAGTTTGTCATTTTCAGTCGATCTTGTTCATATGTTTAATTTCGACAACATGTTGTTCTCCGGTAATGCAGTGCGCATGTCCGAGGCCGGAAGTTTACATTTTCACATTGTGTGCATGTCAACCAATCATATTAGAGTCCCGGCACGTGAATTTCTCGGGACGGTGTCCCGTTATTTTCGGGACTATTGCTAAACATCGGCAGTCACGACTCAGCAGCCGGTGAGTACACACGGTTTTAAGATCTCGGAACCGCTTACCAGGTTCGAGCGTGATTCACTTCCTATTTTTCCTAGGGATATAGCCTATTGTCATTTAATCTATCTATCAAACTATTTTTAGAAGGGATTTCCCTGTAATCGCTTATGGTAAAGTGACGTCAAAGTCGTATAAAATGTAGGTCAATGTTTACATTAGAAACCGTAACGAACTTCAGTCAGATATAATTCCTACTGCTAGAATTGAAACAAATAAGGTTTATTGTTGATATCTATATGTCAGATTTACTTTATAAGTCAGAATAATAGTGAAACTGAGCTATATTGGAAGTTTTAGTGTATATATGTACAGAACAAGAGTGAGATACGTTGATATGGACTTGTATTAACCTTGCAACTGTCATGCTCGTATGGCTCCAGTACTCCTATGTATATAAATAAACATTATAGAACTGTTCATTTGGCGTTTGTTCACTGTCACTGAGTGGGTTCAAAGTAGTATCCAGTTTAGAGTAGCCTTGCTTACCAGAGGCTGAAGAGACCCCATCATAGGCCTTGATAGAGATAGACCCGACCACGTTACACTGGGAAGCCACTCAGACAGTTAGGAACCGTCTTCGTGATGATGGTTTAAGGTCACGTAGACCAACAATACGAGTTCCCTTCACTGCCCGTCATGTTAGGGACCGACTAGATTGGGCCCTAGCTCACAGCACTTGGACTCTTTAGGGAACCGGTTCTTTTTACTGACGAGTCCAGATTCTGTCTCGACTTCACCGACAGGCGCGTTAGAGTATGAAGACAACCTGGGAAGAGTTTTCAGGCAGGTAACGTTTTGGAACATGACCGATATGGCGGAGGTTCAGTTATGGTGTGGGGAGGCATAAGCCTTCGTGGGAAAACTGAGCTCCATGTCTTCCATAATGGTACCGTTACGGCTCGGATTTACTGCGATGAAATCCTTGTTGCCTATGTCAGACCCTACGATGGCGCTATCGGCCCTGACCTCATCTTTATGGACGATAATGCTAGGCCACACAGAGCAAGGGTGACTGATCAGTATCTACAGCAAGAGACTATTCAACGAATGGATTGACACCGACCATGTGTGGGACATGCTGCAGACAGCTCTCATTGCCAGAAATGTTTAGCCAAGAACGGCCCCAGGAGCTTGGAACAGCTTTGGTAGCCGAGTGGAACGCTATCCAACAAAACCGGATATGCGATCTCATTCGGGGCATTCGCATGTTTTTTTAAATAATCTTAGTATAAACCAAATGAAATATATATTTTCACATATGCCCAAAAATAAAAGTGATCCTTAGCAAAAAGTGAGTAGTATATTATTTTTATATACATAGTGATGCATGCTCACCTGCAATTAAGATTGTATATGATAATTGTTGTCCCACCAGTCCTTTCAATATCAGCCAGCTCTATCAATAAGTCCGCTTCAGTTTTAAATATTGAAGAATGTTTCAGGATAGCATCCAGACTGGCGGTCACACTTGGATCGAGACGTTTCGTTTCTGTGGTATGTGAAGGGTAAACAATAGCTTCGATTGATAATCATAATTGCCATTGGACTACCTTATTTGATGAACAATAACGAATGCTAAATCACATAACGAATTAAGCTTACGGACAATAACGAATTAAAACCATGTAACGAATCTAGCCATTGTCGAAATAATCTCTTTGGCTCTGTTAAAAATGAACAATTGCAACATTTATATTCCTAAGAAATCTGTGTTTCCCATTATCATTCAAAACATGTGTTATGTTCAGTACAAAAGTAAGTTGATAAGTAATCAGGTTAGCGGGAGCAAATCGTTTCTTTTTCATATCATGTAATTTAGTTTCAAAAGTGGCTCTTAAAAAAGAAACAAAGAAATCATAACATCGCATGGAAAAATCATTTGTTATACGGTGTTATCCAAACGCCGATTAACTAAATTTGGTATATTTTATGACTTCATGTTGAAAAAATTGTAATAGCTTTTGTTTTATTGACTTACAATAATCCAAAGGAAATGCTTCAGGCAGGAAAATACTTAGTTACTTTTAACCGAGATACTGTATAGCATTGCATGCAATACACATAGTTATTATGGTATCCTGGTATGGTATTCGACCTTTAGACATAAAAATATTTTAATATTATTTGTATAATGATGATCCATTAATAATAATCCGCCATAACCTCGTGAGATGCATTGCAGGATGCCATCTTTTTATTGATCAGTTCTCTGAAATAAATAAAGTATTTTGCTCTTTGATTCCAAAAAGGATACTGTCAGATAGGTTCCATGTGACAATGGGCACACGTACAGTCTCTGCATTGATGTTGTTGAGATAGGTTTGTGACAGGAGACCCACACTCATGGTGGTCACTTGACGGGTAAACACTATGGCGTCTTTACCCAGGCGCATTGCGCCAGACTTGAAACCGTTGCCATATCGTCCAATAGCCTGATGACGTGGGGTGGCAAACTTTTCCTTATCATTAAATCCAAAGCTATTTAAATCAAAGATAAAGAATTGTTATATCTTTTATCTCTTTCTCTCTTAAGGAATGAATGAAAAGTACCAAAATTGTTTGTAGTTGTACTTCAATTTCTTTAATGATCCATACGTATGTATAAAAAAATATTATTACTACCAGTTGGCAATTATAACTAGCTGTATAACATCAGGTTGACTTACAGGGTAACTTAACAAAATCGCCGATGAAAGTCAATCAATATTTAAAATAATATTTACAAATGTGCTTAGAGTATACAAATAACCAGTTTTATCAGAAAAACATCATATTGATATATATGTCATCAAAGAACGGGCCTACAAGTTTGTAATGTATGAATGTGTACTGATTGCGGTGTATTATGTGATTTGCCGCGTTGCGATAGCTAGGATCGGATGCCGACCTTATAGTATTACCAGACTGAAATACCATTCCGAAGGCACCAATCACATATTCCATCAGGTCACATTACACTACCAACGGGTAAACCAGTTGTCGCGATTACCCTTACTACTGAACGACTAACAGGGAATAACCACTACCTTTGTAAGGGCTTTGTTACGTTCAGTCCTGGAGACAGAATCGATAACCTTCCTCACCTGGGCAAACGTTCCACACTAAGGCCAAAAGTAAAGGATTGCCAAGGAAGGGACTCGAGCATGTTCAAGAGGCAGCTAATGTGGGAATCCTAATGTGGGAATCCTAATGTGGGATTCCCTCTGCAGATTTGAATATTTGCTTTTTAGCCCTCTGCTTGGAGACACAAAACTGACCAATCCATTGAAACATTTGCGATCTTTTAAGAATTTAGAAATGCTCTCTACTTTCTAACGACCTGTTTGTTCCCTAGGTACATAGGTAACAGCAGGTATATTTTTTTCTCAAACTTCGACCTGAAGGGGTGGCAAACAAGGGGTGGTTAATGTGTCTGGTAAAAGGTATATTAATGAAGTGATGTATGTTTTTATTATAGTAATTACTTCATTTATTTGTATAACAGCACGATAAAGACAAAATGGTAAAACAGAATTACCTCATCATATTGTGAAGAGTCTCTGGAGTCATGCCATTTCCATTGTCCACGAACGTGAGACAAACTTTGCCTTGAATTTGTCGTTTGCTAATCCGAAGTTCCTTAGCTTTCACATCAGGGTCATATGCGTTGTCTGAACATTAGCAATGCATTAAAAACCCCAATTTCTCCAATTAAGTGATACGGATTAATAATGGTACTGTCTCTAAGCTATGAAATGATGACTTCATACTACAGGGACAATTTACAAAGGCTATTCATTTTTCTCTTAAATGAGCTTTCATATAAACAAATAAACAATTAAGACTAATAATAATATTTAATGAAAATAATAAATAAATATTTTAACTGTGATTTTAGAGTTATAATTGTTGCTAATCATCTTCTTTACTTAAATTCTCACATCATTATAAGATCATTTATCTGAGTGCTGTTTTACATATTGTGGTCTATTTCACTTGTTTAAATATGAACATTGGAAAGTATGTCTAAATGTGTAAACGCATGGGTTACATTGAATATTATTATATCATTATACTAAAAACTTGCATCATTAGAATATACATAATGTTTGCTTTAAAATAATGTTTGTCTTGTTAATGCCTGATAGTTTGTTGTGCTAGTTTGTAGCAACCTTTACTCAGAGTTAATTAATGCCTGATAGTTTGTTGTGCTAGTTTGTAGCAACCTTTAATCAGAGTTGTCGTTCCTTACACTCACATTGTGTAAGTTAGTGTAAGGTACGATAACTCGGAGAAGTGATAGAGTCTGTAAATGAATATTAATTGTTTGTGATAGGCATGTATTACCTTCATTCAGTTCGTCACTGATGAATTTTAGTTGTTTAATTGTGCTGTGGGTGACGGGAATATCCTGTCTTTGCGGAGTCTATATATGTGGTGTTTGTCTCTGATAGAATTAATAATTAATAATAATTCGAGGTTTTTGTGTACCGCTTTATCACAACCTAGTTCGTAGGTCGTCTCAAAGCAGTTCACAAACTATTATCCGTGGTTATAGTGCCTTTGCAACCAGCCAATACCTTTCTCACTGAGGAGCATACAGCCGGAGCTGCCATTTCGGCGCTAACGGCAAGCATTCAACAATTCTAGCACTGCCCGCCCCGTACTCATTTACAGCTGAGTAGCCTTGAACAAGCAGAGTAAAGTAACTTGCTTAAAGATACAACACAGTGCCGTGACGTGACTCGAACCCGCAACCCTTCGGCCACGAGCCCGCCTTCCTACCACTAGACTATCGTGCCTCCCAATGATAGATATAATTTTTTGATAAAACGACTGAGAAACCTATACCAAATTAGAACCTTCCAAAACCAGCATCAACTACATGCATGTTATACCGTAGTTATATCTAACGTTAGCTGCTGTAAGAAGACATTCAAATACCTATTAGTTCAGCAATCGCACTAAAGGCCCAGGTGTGGATAGTTGCATTAGTGCTCAGGTATCTAGGATGGATCTGAAACACATACATTGATTTTCTTTACAAATCATCATCCAGGATTTTGTTGATTAGTTGAATAATAATTGGCTTCACTTGGTATCAACAAACAAACGAAGATTTCTTATTATTTTTCTGTGACTAGTATGTAGATACAAGATTCAAGAAACTGTTTTATCGTATATAAATATAACATGAAATGTAAGCTCTTAACATATGAAAATATCACAGTTGTCAGAGATATACCAAAACATGCATTAAGTAGCAAAAAGCACGATAATTGTAACTAAAAATAGACATGGCTAGAAACATAAAGAAAATAAAGCATGCTGATTAGAGTTACATCATAGAATTTCATCGAATAATAAAACGCACTTTAGAGTATATTACGTGAAATTTGATTTACATTTTGTTACAACAGTACACTTTCAGAAGTTTAGCCACCAATGAACGCACTAATTCGGGCTGAGTCGCTAACAAATAAACTGTGTAAGGCTGCAATCATGAACAATGCATAAATAATAAAGCGGAACTGGATTGGGTTTATCTTCGGCAACCAGGTAGCTAAACTGGTTAGAGCGTCCATCTTGAATTCGGAAGTCCTGGGTTCGAATGCCTGAATGGCTATACATTTTTCCTTTCCTGTTACAATTATCATGTAAAAAATGTTTTAGCCTGCACAAACGATTACTGTCTATGAATTTGCATCTGGATACTTAAGTATGTATTTCTAGCAATCAAGTGCTATTACTATCTGTATTGAACATTTCTTATGGTAGAACAGCTTGTTTGATATCAGTCTGCAACGAAAATCTGGAACCTTCAATGTCGATTTCAGAGCTATCTCTGGATGAACTGCGAATCTTTCAAATTTAAGATTACTGTCAATTATCCGTATTGACTACGGTTGAAGAATGCATCATTATTGAAACTCTTTTGAACCAGTTCTGACGTCAGCAAGGGCTTTCGTTTGACCACATTTTCACAAAAATAAAGAGTTTGGCCTATGTTTTTATCTGGCAGGTAAAGGTATCAAAATAAGTTAACAGGACCCGTAAAACAGGTCCTTGATTGTTAAGAGAGGAAAACTTCTAGCAGTTTCATCTTCAAAACGTTTTTTTCAGATTCACTTTTGCGCAGATACCTTTAGTAGCACTTCGGACAAATACTAACTTCTTCATTTGAACTTAATATATGCCACTTTTAGTCAGTATAACCAAAAGCCATTTATATTATGGATATTGTTTACCTTTACATTTACGAGACTTTCACTCTTTACTATTACTTACATTTACTCTTCATTATAAGATGAATATTTACAAATGAGTATGCAATGTCCCCTAAAAGCAATGTAAACGAAAGTGTGATGATAAAATGTATAAGTTGTTACATTTGAACTTAAAATTGATTGGTAACAAGAATTTTATCAATCACGCCAAGTGATGAGGCATATTTGAATTTGGAATTTGTTGTGGCCTAATATGCACTAAATGGTTTATTGTATGCTTGCAACGAATTTCATTACCAATTACCTGTAATCAGGTACATTGCTATTTGGTGGACGCCAGGGCGGTGTCTTATGTCCTCTCCTTTTTTTGGGTACATAGGGTACTTTGTTGTGCGAAATGTATACTTTCCGCCACTTTTGTGGTCTGAATTTTTGCATACATATTTGAAATAACACCACTTTTTCATACTATGAAAAAATATGTTACACAAAAATAATAAGAACGAAAAATTCTATATTTTACATTAAAATGTTCCGAAA
>NW_018408084.1:245190-247998 GCF_002113885.1 Mizuhopecten yessoensis
ACTGACAAGGGTTACCCAAGATGTTATAAAGATAAAGTTGTCGGGTGTTACAGACACGCCCTTGAATGCGGAGAGGCTGCTGTCAGAGATCGAGCGCCTGTTGCAGTCATATAAACAATTCGTCCTCGATCAGACTCTCGAAACGGAAATCTGCCAAATGGTGGTGTAGGGAAACGATGTCATTTTGTTGATTTAGACAAGATGATGAAAAGTAAACGATGTTTCATCCGAATCCAGAGCAACGACCGTTTATGTTGTGCTAGAGCTCTCGTGAACGCCAAAGCACGACATGAGAGGCATCCAAAATTGGAAAGTATACGGCACAATGGGAAGATACAATAAACGTTGGCTAAAGAGCTCCATACAAAAGCAGGAGTACCGTTACAAAAGTGTGGAATTATTGAAGAAATGAAACAATTTCAAAACGTTTTGGACGGCTATCAGCTAATTGTTCTTTCCAAGGAACACTTTAACGCCATCGTGTTTTCCGGTTCCGAACCCGAAAAACAACTGTACCTGTACCATCATGACGACCATTACGATGTTGTAACCAGTATGCCTGCTTTTTTTGATAAGAGGGAATGGAAGTACTGCCCCGATTGCAACAGGTATTTTAAAAACTACCTGCGTTTCGATAGTCACAAAAAGCCGTCAATCCCAGGAAAAACAACTCGTATTATCGATGTAAGTCCTGTGATCAAGCCATCAATGTTGACATGCATAAGAAGGCACACGTGTGTGGTGAACGTTATTGTTAGACGTACAAGGGTTATTTAATGATGATTATAAATGTTACATGCAGACGGTTGTAGCAGAGGAACCATTGCAAAAGCAACGTGAGGGATCCGAGCTACTAGGGAAGGACATATTTTATTTTTATTTTTAATGCTCCCAAGACGACATGATCGAGTGTGACAGGGGGTACAAACCAGGAGCAGGCAAGCGGTGTATCAACTATAAAAAGTCCCGATGTGGTACATTCAGACATCAACCCAATCTGTGTGTGGTCCACAAATCGTGTGAGGCCTGTATAAATAACGATGTTACATCTTCAAGTAAATGCGAACAATGTGGACCAAACGAAGAGATCTTTAGGGGACCCGAGACGACAAAGGCATTTTGCAGATGGTTGTTTTCGGAGAACTATGACGCAAAGGTCCTGTGTCATAATTTCAAAGGTAACGACAGTTACCCTATCCTTGGGTATCTGTATGATAATGGGATACTTCCGTAAGTTGTCACCAGTGGGTCTAAATACTTGAGTATTAATGTGCCCCAATGCCGCATTCGATTTATAGACAATATCAACTTCTTACCCATGGCTGAATCGAGGAACTACCTAAAGGCTACTTCCCTCATTTATTCAATAGCCAAGAAAACCAGAGAGTTTGCCAGCCATACTTATCTGACATAAAGAAAACTATCACCCAGATGGCATGAAGCCAAATAGAAGATACACAAAGACCATTCCTTCAACTTTCAAGCAGAGCTTCTGAAGTATTGTCGGTCAGATGTAAACATTCTCCGGAAATGCTGCTTGAAATTTCGGGGCCTGTTAATACAAATGACGAATAAAAACGACATTGGAGGAATCGACCCATTTCAGAATTGCATCACCATAGCATCCGCCTGCAATCCTGTCTACAGAACAATGTGTTTTAGAGTCCGAAAGTATAGGCATCATTCCACTACATGGCTACAGACCGGAGGATAAACAATCTATCAAAGCAATGAAATGGTTGAAATTCATTTCAAATACTGAGGGTCTTAGAATTCAGCATGCTTTGAATGATGGAGAGAAATAAATAGGGCCTTTCAAAGCAGAAAATGAAGGAGGAAAGGACACTGACTTTGAATTCCATGGATGCTTCTGTCACGGTTGCCCGTAACACAATCAACACAGTAACGGATTGCAACATGTCCGATCTTCATTTGAGGACGTTGGACAAACACCGTTATCTACAAGATCTCGGATACGACTACAGATGCGAATGGGAATGCGACTTTGAAAGACAAAGTAAGCTTAATGAATCACTTACACTTAATGAACATACTAGACATCGAAGATCCCCTAGAACCCAGAGACGCTTTCTATGGAGGAAGAATAGAAGCATTTACGATGTATGCAGAAGCCTCAGAAGAAAGACAGATTAAGTACTATGACGTGACATACCTTCACCCTTATATCAACAAAGTCGGGAAAGTGCCATTGGCCATCCTAAAATCACCACGGGAAACTTTCTTATCATTGAAGAATACGAAGGGTTGATCAAGTGCAAGATGTCACCCCTAAGAGACTTATTTATATCCGTTCTTCCCTATCGAGTCAATTGAAAATTGTTGTTTCCCTTATGTCGTAAGTGCGCCAAGAACTCGTCAACGGACACGTGCTGTCATGGTGATAAAGAGAGAATCATCACCGGAACAAGGGTCACTGACAAAGTGAAGACTGCCATCAGGAAAGGATACAGACTTTAAGAAACATATGAAGTATGGCACTTTGAAAACATTTCACAATACGACACTGTTTCTAAAACTGGTGGTGTCTTCATCGAGTACATCAACACNAGTGGGTGGCCAAAACGATGTTAAACTGATCCTGATAAAGAAAACTACATCAATGAGTATTATGACAGAGAAGGAATACTTCTGGAAAACATAAAGAAAACTCTAGGGCTTAGAAGACTGGCTAAGTTCATGCTTAACAGGTAAACAAGTCATTTTGTTTCCTGATTTTGTTTTGTAATTACAATTAAATATAAGATTTAAAAATGTATTACCTGGCTTAGTAGTTG
Organism: Mizuhopecten yessoensis; assembly: GCF_002113885.1. Lineage (NCBI taxonomy): Eukaryota > Metazoa > Mollusca > Bivalvia > Pectinida > Pectinidae > Mizuhopecten > Mizuhopecten yessoensis. The sequence goes on from NW_018408084.1 coordinate 247,986, forward strand.
TACCTATTTTACA
>NW_018408085.1:0-759 GCF_002113885.1 Mizuhopecten yessoensis
TTTACCTACTATGCATTAGGAACACCTACAGTCAGGTTTTCTCCACGAAACATATTTACTTACTGTGCGTTAGGAACACCTACAGTCATGTTTTCTCGTTGAAACACATTTACTAACTGTGCATAAGGAACACCTACAGTCAGGTTTTCTCCATGAAACACAATTACCTCCTCTGCATTAGGAACACCTTCAGTCAGGTTTTCTCCATGAAACACATTTACCTACTCTGCATTAAGGACACCTTCAGTCAGGTTTTCTCCATGAAATACATTTACCTACTATGCATTAGGAACACCTACAGTCAGGTTTTCTCCACGAAACATATTTACGTACTGTGCGTTAGGAACACCTACAGTCATGTTTTCTCCACGAAACACATTTATTGACTGAGCATTAGTGACACCTACGGTCAGGTTTTCTCCACGAAACATATTTACTAACTGTGCATTAGGAACACTTACGGTCAGGTTTTCTCCATGAAAAACATTTACTAACTCTGCATTGGTGACACCTTCAGTCAGGTTTTCTCCATGAAACACATTTAATAACTCTGCATTAGGAACACCTACGGTCAGATTTTTCTCCATGAAACATATTTACTTACTGTGCGTTAGGAACACCTACAGTCATGTTTTCTCCACGAAACACATTTATTGACTGTGCATTAGTGACACCTACGGTCAGGTTTTCTCCACGAAACATATTTACTATCTGTGCATTAGGAACACCTTCAGTCAGGTTTTCTCCATGAAACACATT
>NW_018408085.1:1039-3540 GCF_002113885.1 Mizuhopecten yessoensis
TAGTTGGTGATTCCGAATTGACTGCTGTATGAGTTGTTGATTCCAGATTGCCTGCTGTTTGAGTTGGTAATTCCACATTGCCTGCTGTTTGAGTTGGTGATTCCACATTGCCTGCTGTTTTAGTTGGTGATTCCAAATTGCCTGCTGTATGAGTTGTTGATTCCACATTGCCTGCTGTTTGAGTTGATGATTCCACATTGCCTGCGTTTTAAGTTGCTTGTTCTACATTGCCTGCTGTTTGAGTTGATGATTCCACATTGCCTGCTGTTTGAATTGGTGATTCCACATTGCTTGCTGTTTGAGTTGGTGATTTCACAGTGCCTGCCGTTTGAGTTGGTGATTCCACATTGCCTGCTGTTTGAGATGGTGATTCCACATTGCCTGCTGTTTGAGTTGGTGATTCCACATTGCCTGCTGTTTGTGTTGGTGATTCCACGTTGCCTGCTGTTTGAGCTGCTCGTTCCACATTGGCTCCAGTTTGAGTTGCTAGGTCCACATTACCTGCTGTTTGAGTTGGTTATTCCACATTGCCTGCCGTTTGAGTTGGAGATTCCACATTGCCTGCGGTTTGAGTTGGTGATTCCCCATTGCTTGCTGTTTGAGCTGCTTGTTCCACATTGGCTGCTGTTTAAGTTGATGATTCCACATTGCCTGCTGTTTGAGTTGTTTGTACCATATTGCCTGCTGTTTGAGTTGCTTGTTCTACAGTGCCTGCTGTTTGAGTCGGTGATTCCACATTGCTTTCTGTTTGAGTTGCTTGTTCCATATTGCCTCCAGTTGGTTGGTGATTCCACATTGCCTGCTGTTTGAGATGATGATTCCACATTGCCCGGTGTTTGAGTTGCTTGTTCCACATTGCCTGCTGTTTCAGATGGTGATTCCACATTGCCTGCTGTTTGAGTTGCTTGTTCTTCATTGCCTGTTGTTTGAGTCGGTGATTCCACATTGCCTGCTGTTTGAGTTGATGATTCCACATTGCCTGCGTTTTAAGTTGCTTGTTCTACATTGCCTGCTGTTTGAGTTGATGATTCCACATTGCCTGCGTTTTAAGTTGCTTGTTCTACATTGCCTGCTGTTTGAGTTGATGATTCCACATTGCCTGCTGTTTGAGTTGCTTGTTCTTCATTGCCTGTTGTTTGAGTCGGTGATTCCACATTGCCTGCTGTTTGAGTTGTTGATTGCACATTGCCTGCTGTTTGAGTTGGTGATTCCACATTGCCAGCTGTTTGAGCTGGTGATTCCACATTGCCTGCTGTTTGAGTTGTTTGTACCACAATGCCTGCTGTTTGAGTTGATGATTCCACATTGTGTGCTGTTTGAGTTGGTGATTCCACTTTGCCTGCTGTTTGAGTTGCTTGTTCTTCATTGCCTGTTGTTTGAGTCGGTGATTCCACATTGCCTGCTGTTTGAGCTGCTTGTTCCACATTGCCTGCTGTTTGAGTTGATCATTCCATATTGCCTGCGTTTTGAGTTGCTTGTTCCACATTGCCTGCTGTTTAAGTTGATGATTCCACATTGCCTGCTGTTTGAGTTGATGATTCTACCTGCGTTTTGAGTTGCTTGTTCCACATTGCCTGCTGTTTAAGTTGATGATTCCACATTGCCTGCTGTTTGAGTTGGTGATTACACATTGCCTGCTGTTTGAGTTGGTGATTCCACATCGCCTGGTGTTCGAGTTGGTGATTCCACATTGCCTGCTGTTTGAACTGCTTGTTCCACATTGCCTCCAGTTTGAGTTGCTTGTTCCACATTCCTGCTGTTTGAGTTGGTGATTCCACATTGCCTGATGTTTGAGGTGGTGATTCCACATTGCCAGCTGTTTGAGCTGGTGATTCCACATTGCCTGCTGTTTGAGTTGTTTGTACCACAATGCCTGCTGTTTGAGTTGATGATTCCACATTGCCTGCGTTTTAAGTTGCTTGTTCTACATTGCCTGCTGTTTGAGTTGATGATTCCACATTGCCTGCGTTTTAAGTTGCTTGTTCTACATTGCCTGCTGTTTGAGTTGATGATTCCACATTGCCTGCGTTTTAAGTTGCTTGTTCTACATTGCCTGCTGTTTGAGTTGATGATTCCACATTGCCTGCGTTTTAAGTTGCTTGTTCTACATTGCCTGCTGTTTGAGTTGATGATTCCACATTGCCTGCTGTTTGAGTTGGTTATTCCACATTGCCTGCTGTTTGAGATGATGATTCCACATTGTCTGCTGTTTGAGTTGGTGATTCCACATGCCTGCTGTTTGAGTTGATGATTCCACATTGTGTGCTGTTTGAGTTGGTGATTCCACTTTGCCTGCTGTTTGAGTTGCTTGTTCTTCATTGACTGTTGTTTGAGTCGGTGATTCCACATTGCCTGCTGTTTGAGCTGCTTGTTCCACATTGCCTGCTGTTTGAGTTGCTTGTTCTTCATTGACTGTTGTTTGAGTCGGTGATTCCACATTGCCTGCTGTTTGAGTTGGTGATTCCACATTGTCTGTTGTTTGAGTTGGTGATTCCACATTG
>NW_018408085.1:3566-23096 GCF_002113885.1 Mizuhopecten yessoensis
TGCTGTTTGAGTTGGTGATTCCACATTGCCTGCTGTTTGAGTTGCTTGTTCTTCATTGACTGTTGTTTGAGTCGGTGATTCCACAATGTCTGCTGTTTGAGCTGCTTGTTTCACATTGCCTGCTGTTTGAGTTGATGATTCCACATTGTNGTTTGAGTTGGTGATTCCACATTGCCTGTTGTTTGAGTTGGTGATTCCACATTGCCTGCTGTTTGAGTTGTTGATTCCACATTGCCTGCTGTTTGAGTTGGTAATTCCACATTGCCTGCTGTTTGAGTTGGTGATTCCACATTGCCTGCTGTTTGAGTTGCTTGTTCCACATTGCCTGCTGTTTGAGTTGATGATTCTACATTGCCTGCGTTTTGAGTTGCTTGTTCCACATTGCCTTCTGTTTGAGTTGATGATTCCACATTGCCTGCTGTTTGAGTTGGTGATTCCACATTGCCTGCTGTTTTAGTTGCTTGTTCCACATTGCCTGCTGTTTGAGTTGGTGATTCCACATTGCCTGCTGTTTGAGTTGCTTGTTCCACATTGCCTCCAGTTTGAGTTGCTTGTTCCACATTCCTGCTGTTTGAGTTGGTGATTCCACATTGCTTGCTGTTTGAGTTGCTTGTTCCACATTGCATTCAGTTTGAGTTGGTGATTCCGCATTGCCTGCTATTTAAGTTGATAATTCCACTTTGCCTGCTGTTTGAGTTATTGATTCCACATTGCCTGCTGTTTGAGTTGGTAATTCCACATTGCCTGCTGTTTGAGTTGGTGATTCCACATTGCCTGCTGTTTGAGTTGCTTGTTCCACATTGCCTGCTGTTTGAGTTGATGATTCCACATTGCCTGCGTTTTGAGTTGCTTGTTCCACATTGCCTTCTGTTTGAGTTGATGATTCCACATTGTCTGCTGTTTGAGTTGGTGATTCCACATTGCCTGCTGTTTGAGGTGTTTCTTCTTCATTGCCTGTTGTTTGAGTCGGTGATTCCACATTGCCTGCTGTTTGAGCTGCTTGTTCCACATTACCTGCGGTTTAAGTTGGTGATTCCACATTGCTTGCTGTTTGAGCTGCTTGTTCCACATTGGCTCCAGTTTGAGTTGCTTGTTCCACATTACCTGCTGTTTGAGTTGGTGATTCCACATTACTTGCTGTTTGAGTTGCTTGTTCCACATTGCCTCCAGTTTGAGTTGGTGATTTCATATTGCCTGTTATTTAAGTTGATGATTCCACATTGCCTGCTGTTTGAGTTGGTGATTCCACATTGCCTGCTGTTTGGGTTGGTGATTCCCCATTGCCTGCTGTTTGAGCTGCTTGTTCCACATTACCGGCTGTTTTAGTTGGTGATTCCACATTGCGGGCTGTTTGAGGTGCTTGTTCCACATTGCCTCCAGTTTGAGGTGGTGATTTCATATTGCCTGTTATTTAAGTTGATGATTCCCCATTGCCTGCTGTTTGAGCTGCTTGTTCCACATTGCCTGCTGTTTGAGTTGCTTGTTCTTCATTGACTGTTGTTTGTGTCGGTGATTCCACAATGTCTGCTGTTTGAGCTGCTTGTTTCACATTGCCTGCTGTTTGAGTTGGTGGTTCCACATTGCCTGCTGTTTGAGTTGCTTGTTCTTCATTGCCTGTTGTTTGAGTTGGTGATTCCACATTGCGTGCTGTTTGAATTGCTTGTTCCACATTGCCTCCAGTTTGAGTTGGTGATTCCACATTGCCTGCTGTTTGAGTTGATGATTCCACATTGCCTGCTGTTTGAGTTGTTTGTACCACAATGCCTGCTGTTTGAGTTGATGATTCCACATTGCCTGCTGTTTGAGTTGATGATTCCACATTGCCTGCTGTTTGAGTTGCTTGTTTTATATTGCCTGACATTTTTTTGCTGTTGTATTTTTGTATCGATTTAAGCTTCGATAATTTCCTGGTGTAATGACGATGTGGTATATTGTGGTACGTTTTTTGTAATAGCATAACCGAAGTTATTGCTAACATCTATCTTGGTTTGTAAAGTATTAACGTATACGGCACCCCCACAAAATACACACACGCGTGGTAGCTAAGAGTGGAGAATGAATGAAGAGACTCAGGCTGAGTTCAGATTGTTACTTATTCGAAACGTGTACATAATAAATGAATTTATCAGCAATTACATATAACAGCAATCTGTATTTCACATTTAAAAACAAAGTGGAAATTCTCAACATTTTATTCAAAACAGTTTTCAATTGACGCCCAGGCCAGCGCGTTTTGTGCTTTCACCTTCATTCAAGATATCGCTTTGATTTAAAACGTCAAACATTAAGACGCAATGGGACAGAATTCAACATAATGTTGGATATGCAAATTATATCTACTGAAAACATTTCAAGATCAATGACTTTTTTGTCATTGAATTTAGTATTTTCCCGTGACATAGAATTTACTGCATGAGCTATCGAGATTTGGTAAATATTTGATCTATGAATCGGTATTGAATATAACAGAAGCTCCAAGTAAACGGAGGTTACGCGCAGTCATGTCTGAAGTATTGAATTGATTCCGGCGGCTATGTGCCGTTATAGCGGTTTCGCCCGTAATACAGTTAATAAAGCCACACAAACAGCCGTACACTGGCCGTGGAGAGCTGTATCAAGGTTCTGACGCACAAAACGCTCAGCCCAGGGAGGGCTCCAGTACTTGATCCTCTTCACAGATAAAAAGGGATCACATAACCTAGTACAATCAAAAAACATTGCATTTAAATTCCACATAAAGCTGCCGTTAAACAGAGCGGACAATGGTAGCCTACACAATCGTACCGTATATCTCGGAATGGCGGTGTATAGTGTTACCTTCAGTACAGTAGTTATAGGTAAGGTATTAAGAAAATTGAATTTCCATTAATATTATAATATAAAAGACATTTTAATATAAAAGTTATGGGTAATAAAAGAAAAAATAATAAAATATGCGAATATAGAGTGCTTGTGTTCTCAGTAAGAACATACTGTTAGAATAGTGATTATTACTGTGAGTGTCTCGACTTTTAACGAGTGACTTAACACTTAGCCCAAATATGTTTTAAACAAGAACAATCTACATTTACACGAGGTGTTTAATAGGGAACATAAAGTTTATTGTTGACTCCAACCTTGTATAAACTTTCCGATCACTACATACTAGCCAGTGGTATAACCATACTAGTCAGTGGTATAACCATACTAGTCAGTGTGGTATAACCATACTAGTGAGTGGTATAACCATACTAGCCAGTGGTATAACCATAGTAGTCAGTGGTATAACCATTCTAGTCAGTGGTATAACCCTCCTCGTCAGTGGTATCGCCATACTAGTCAGCGGTAGAGCCATACTAGTCAGTGTGGTGTAACCCTACTAGTCAGCCGTATAGCCATACTAGTCAGGGTGGTATAACCATACTATTCAGTGGTATAACCATATTTGTCAGTGGTATAACCATTCTAGTCAGTGGTATAGCCATACTAATCAGTGGTATAACCATATTTGTCAGTGGCATAACCATACTAGTCAGCGGTATAGCCATACTGGTCAGTGGCATAACCATACTAGTCAGTGGTATAGCCATACTAATCAGTGGTATAACCATACGAGTCAGTGGTAGAACCATACTAGTCAGTGTGGTATAACCATACTACTCAGTGGTATAACCATATTTGTCAGTGGTATAACCATATTTGTCAGTGGTATAACCATTCTAGTCAGTGGTATAACCATTCTAGTCAGTGGTATAGCCATACTAATCAGTGGTATAACCATACTAGTCAGTGGTATAACCATACCAGTCAGTGGTATAACCATACTAGTCAGTGGTATAACCATAAAAATATTATATCAGATGCTCAGTTTGGTTTTCGCCCTAATTTTGGGACAACTGATGCTCTTTTTACACTTCATGGCGTAATTAATAGATTTTTGTTACAAAAGAAAAAACTCTGTTGTTGTTTCATATACTATGGAAAAGCGTTTGACACTATTAATCGTAAGAAATTGTTTTATAAGTCAGCAAGGAATATGGTCACTGGAAAAATGTACACTATCGTTAAATCCATCTATGAAATGGTTAGATCTTGTGTAAAATATGAGTCGGAGATATCTCCTTCCTTTTTTTTTCTTTGTATCAATGATTTTGGAAATGAGTTGATCATGAAAACCACTGAATGTGTGGAGTTAAGAGATACATCGCTGTTTTTGATTATGTATGCGGACAATACTGTCCTTTTTCTGAGTCCATAGAAGGACTTCAGACTATGCTTGATACCTTGTATGAGTATAGTACCACATGGAATATAAAGGTCAATGTGGCCAAAACGAAAATCGTTGTCTTTCGTAATGGCTGTAATCTTTCAAATACTAACAGATGGTATTACAATGGAAAAACCATTGAATTTGTTGAGTCCTTCAATTATCTGGGTGTAACATTGTTTTATAATGGAAAGTTTACCCAAACTCAAAATATTATTTAGTCAGCAAGGTCGAAAATGTGTATACCGCATAATGAATATGTGTAATAACAATTGTTTTAACATTGAAACTAAAATATACATATTTGATAGTTATGTTTCAAGTGCACATAGATTTTTGTAAGCGCTTACTTAATGTTAGAAGGTGTACTCCAAACAATATGTTGTACTCTGAACTTGGAAGATTACCACTTTGTATAAAACGGAAAATGAGAATAATTAAGTATTGGTTGAAATTACTTGAAACAGATAACTGTATTTTGAAAGCCTTGTATAATGATATGTTGTCTGAAGTAAATACAAAGGCAAACTGGCTTAGTAATGTTAAATCAATATTAATGTCTCTAGGTTTTGGATATGTTTGGTATGATCAGAAAGTTGTATGTAAGAATCAATTTATATTGGACGTTAAACTACGTCTACGCGATGTTTTTTATACAAAATATGAACATTCGTTTTGAAAACTCTACGAAATGTTTTTTTATATAGATGTCTGCCCGAGGTTAATTGTCTACAGTATTATCTTAGTAAATCTTTTCCTGAATCTTGTATTTTAAACATTGCGAAATCTAGATTATCTTCACACGACCTTCGTATAGACAGGGGCAAGTATGAGAGAATACCTCGTAATGAAAGACTATGTTTAACGATATAGAGGACGAATTGCATTTTATTCTTGTTTGTCCATTTTACAACGAAGTAAGAACACAATACATTGACAGATTTTACAGAATTAGACCGTCTATGTTTAAATTAATTAACTTACTTTCTGTTAGAAATAAGAGGAAACTGAATAATCTTTCAATTTTTTAAATTTCTGCTTCACAACTGAGATCAAATGAATAATTACATATATTGTCCATCCTCCATAATATGTCTGTATTGCTGTGTATCACTCCCTCAATTTTGTAAAATGTATTGTAATGTTTATGCTGATTAGCCGAAAGGCTAAAGGTCAATAAACTAAACTAAACTAAACTAAAAAAAACTAGTGGAGAGTTTTGATCATTTTACCCTTTGTGTATTTTTTATATGTTTTGTTCCCTAGTAAACATCAGATGGTCGTTGTTTTTATCATATTTAATATTAATTTTAGTATCTTTTGCATTTATTGTTTAAAACATCAGATGATCTTGGTGTTTAACCATATTCTGCAATCATTTTTCTATAACATCAAATGGTCTTAGTTGTTCTAACATCTTTGTCATTTTTATTTCAAAAACATCAGATGATCCTGGTAATTTCTCGCACATGCAGTTTTCAACGTGCAAATAGTCTTTAGTTGAATATTTCAATTACGTGAAATACTGTCTGTCAAACTTTGTCTGTAATATGTCTGAGGCAGAACAACCCCTGTTAGCGCGAGGTTAACGGCCCTGGGAACTTTACCAATGCTCTTTTGATATATTCAGATTTGTGCACAATACAAGAAACGTTACATGATAATAATATTCACATAACCGGCAGTCGTTTTGTGGGAATATTGTATATCGCAATGTGTGAGTAAAGATCGCATTCAGTATGGGTCACAGTCAGAGAGATCGAACGCTTGATGCATAATACAAGATTGAAAAAATCGGAACAAATATGTAGGCCTTTCAATATCATTCAATATTATCATTCAAGCCGTGAAATCAGCACACAAAGGCCCATTGATATAAAGACGTCCATCCACACTTTCCCACGATGTAAAGATATACGAATGTAATGAGATTAGAAATAAAAGCCGGGCGCCCGGTCTTAGAGATCTGGTTATAAGGAGCTCTTTCTACCTCTCTAACAAGTCGTTATGCCAACACGCGGCCACAAATATGTTTAATGTAAAATCATCAGAATGTCAACACGTCAGATCATTGCTATAGACGATATGTAAAACGTATTAATTTCGTTTTGCAGAAATAAATACATGCATAATTATTGAACAGATATGTCATTATAATTTCATCAATCTTATAATACTGAAACCATGTCGGCATCAAATTGTAGAGTTTAACACGGATTTCATGGAATGTCAAACAAAATATACATCACCGCACATTCTTTAATTACAAAACATGAAAGATAGTGCGACCTTTATACGTGAAAAAAAGCTCAGAAAAATGTCAATATTGACACTAAAACAACCCAAAATATTGACTTATGAATTATAAAGATCTAACGGAACAATGCTATGCAAGCTTAACACAAAAATGGTTCTGTTTTATAGGACGTCTATACAGTGTTGTGAAATATATGATCGCGAGGTATTTATTGTAGCACGTAGGGTGAGTTAGTGAGAGGTGGTCCGTTCATTTAGAAATCATCAGAGTTAGCAGTCAGAGGGGTGAATCAGTAACAGTAATGAGGTGTGAAGCTGACGTGTCTGGTATCCGGGTAGAACCCTACACAGGGACGCTACATGCCCCTAGAACACACTGTGACCTCCAACACGTCCCAACTTGTCACACGCAGCTAACAAACATGTTCAAACTCGTTCAAATAATACACCAGTTTTGATATTACGTCACCAGCACGGGCAAGTTTATAGTGGGTCTATAGTTGTAACATTTTGTAGAATTTCATATTGATCGTGAGATCACAGGCAGAATGATGTACGATTTGTAAACAAATTGAAACAGTTTTAAACTATGACCAATAAATAGTGTGGAGATACGCAGGGCCCTACCAACAGTATGTGACGTTGTATACTGAACCGCCACGCGGTCTTATCTGGTTTGTCTGGATGTAATCCTGATATTATAATTAACAAACTCATTAGATATTTTCAAAGCAGGAAAACCCAGTAGATGGAAAGGGTATATTTATCTATTTGTTAAGTAATGCTGACACGGCAATTACTGTTATGATATCGCTGACACGGGGTAGATAAAGGCGCCCTAAACGTTTAGGTACAATGTCATAATGTATCTACATAACCGACGTCAATTATCGTCTTATCTTCTTGTCATTTAACGTAAAAAACCAGACCACCTAAATTAACTTCGAGACGTAGATATAGAAACCGATAACCTTTAATTAAACGCAGCTTATTCATGTTTGGTAGGTTTCGATAATTTTGCAATACATTTTCTGTAAAACGTTACCTTGTATAGTATATTCGTTTCAATGTCATCTGATGTATGGGGCTCCAAATGTGTCACTTAAAACTCCCCCTTTCAACAACTTATAAATCGGTATGTGATTTCTAATTTATAAAAGCCACGTTGAAAGTAAAAGTACAAATTACAAAGGTCTTCCGAAACAACAAAATAAAAAACATAAACGACGTATGTTTAATTTATGGCCCCGTCGAGGGCCCCTGCTATCGGTGTACATCTTCTCTGGCGGCCACCCATAACCAATGCTGTGGGTAATTGTTACCTAATGTCCCACTTTGTCTACATATTTGTCAGACCAATCGTTCTAGCACTTGCTAAGATATGATTTATTTCTGTTGGTCACACATTATAGGCTTTTACGGCCAAAACATATATTGTAGATTTACATCGCTTATGTGGAGTTATGGCCTATTTTGATACTTTGTTCAATTAAAGAAATATTATCTATGACTTGTTGATAATTAAACGCATTGAAGCGTAAAACTCTTACGGATCAGAGGGGAATGTAGGCAGCGAAAATAGGAAATTTTGTAGGAATTTACTAATATAACTACCCCCTATTGGAGGCTCCCCCTACTGGACTCGACTCCTCATGTCATAAATCAAAACTATGAGCGTGTGTTTTGTGGTGTGCTCTATCTATATCACGTATTCTCAAATATTAGTGGTCGTCAATCAACACATCGTTAAAGTCTACAGGTAGCCTCCTCTAGGATAGATTGGCTATCCTACCTGATACAGGTAGCCTCCTCTAAGATAGATTGGCTATCCTACCTGATAAAGGTAGCCTCCTCTAGGATAGATTGGCTATCCAACCTGATACAGGTAGCCTTCTCTAGGATAGATTGGCTATCCTACCTGCTACAGGTAGCCTCCTCTAGGATAGAGTGGCTATCCTACCTGATACAGGTAGCGTCCTCTAGGATAGATTGGCTATCCCGCCTGATACAGGTAGCCTTCTCTAGGATAGATTGGCTATCCTACCTGCTACAGGTAGCCTCCTCTAGGATAGATTTGCTATCCTACCTGATACAGGTAGCCTCATCTAGGATAGATTGGCTATCCCACCTGATACAGGTAGCCTTCTCTAGGATAGATTGGTTATCCTACCTGATACAGGTAGCCTCCTTTAGAATACAGGTAGCCTTCTCTAGGATACAGGTAGCCTTCTTTAGGATAGATTGGCTATCCTACCTGATAAGGTAGCCTTCTCTAGGATACAGGTAGCCTTCTCTAGGATACAGGTAGCCTTATCTAGGATAGATTGGCTATCCTACCTGATAAGGTAGCCTTCGCTTGGGTCCATGTAGCCTCCTCTAGGATAGATTGGCTATCCTACCGGATACAGGTAGCCTTCTCTTGGATACAGGTAGCCTTCTCTGGGATAGATTGGCTATTCTACCTGATACAGGTAGCCTTCTCTATGATAGATTGACTATCCTACCTGATACAGGTAGCCTCCTCTAGGATAGATTGGCTATCCTACCTGATAAGGTAGCCTTCTCTAGGATACAGGGAGCCTCGTCTAGGATATATTGGCTATCCTTCCTGATACAGGTAGCCTCCTCTAGGATAGATTGCCTATCCTCCCTGATACAGGTAGCCTTCTCTATGATAGATTGACTATACTACCTGATACAGGTAGCCTCATCTAGGATAGATTGGCTATCCCACCTGATACAGGTAGCCTTCTCTAGGATACAGGTAGCCTTCTCTAGGATACAGGTAGCCTTCTCTAGGCTAGATTGGCTATCCTACCTGATACAGGTAGCCTCCTCTAGGATAGATTTGCTATCCTACCTGATACAGGTAGCCTTCGCTTATGTACATGTAGCCTTCTCTAGGATAGATTGGCTATCCTACCTGATACAGTTAGCCTTCTCTAGGATAGATTGGCTATCCTACCTGATACAGGTAGCCTCATCTAGGATAGATTGGCTATCCTACCTGATAAGGTAGCCTTCGCTTGGGTACATGTAGCCTCCTCTAGGATAGATTGGCTATCCTACCTGATACAGATAGCCTTCTCTAGGATAGACTGGCTATCCTACCTGATACAGGTAGCCTTCTCTAAGATAGATTGACTATCCCACCTGATACAGGTAGCCTCCTCTAGGATAGATTGGCTACCCTACCTGATACAGGTAGCCTCCTCTAGGATAGATTGGCTACCCTACCTGATACAGGTAGCCTCTTCTAGGATAGATTGGCTATCCAACCTGATACAGGTAACCTTCGCTTGGATACAGGAAGCCTTCTCTAGGATAGATTGGCTATCCTACCTGATACAGGTAGCCTTCTCTGGGATACAGGTAGCCTCCTCTAGGATATATTGGCTATCCTACCTGATACATGACGCCTTCTCTAGGATAGATTGGCTATCCTACCTGATACAGGTAGCCCTCTCTAGGATAGATTGGCTATCCTACCTGATACAGGTAGACTCCTCTAGGATAGATTGGCTATCCCACCTGATACAGGGAGCCTTCTCTAGGCTAGATTGGCTATCCTACCTGATACAGGTAGCCTTTTCTAGGATACAGGTAGCCTTCTCTAGGATAGATTGTCTATCCTACCTGATACAGGTAGCCTCCTCTAGGATAGATTGGCCTCTAGGATAGATTGGCTATCCTACCTGATGCAGGTAGCCTCCTCTAGGATAGATTGGCTATCCTACCTGATACAGGTAGCCTTTTCTAGGATACAGGTAGCCTTCTCTAGGATAGATTGGCTATCTTGCCTGACCACTATTTTATTCGTCGGTCCTTTTCATATTTGAAAAAAAAGTTCAGGTTTCCAATGATTTTCTTGAATGATAAGTTAGTCAACAACGAGCAAAAACGGGCATTTCGAAACTTTAGAGTATATGACCCTTGTAGGGAACTTCACTAGATTGAAGATTTGGTATAACATTATCCTCATCGGAGAAATGACAATATATTATATAGGTTACCTATGTTATTGGTAGTCAATGTGCCGTTGTAAATATTGTAATTATTTGGTATTGACACACCTTTGCCCGTCCCTCCACACTTCACTGATGTGTCAGTGGAGATACAGCACCTCGACCACTGGCACACTCACTAGATACGCTATAGTTTGCCTGTCACTAACACCGACTTGTACAAATACTCTTCACCACCACTGCCACAAACAAGGTACTCGAACCACGCACTTCAGGCCGTAAGCATTCCTCGGCACCGCGACGGAGTACAGAGTGCAGAGTCCCGGGCGGGAATTCCAGTCGAGGAGTGTTTACACGTGCTGATAAAACACCAATAAGGCCGACCATTTCTTGTTAAACATGAGCATTTAAAACATGACCGACTGTCCCCTCGAGGACGACTCATTTGTTAGTGACACGTTCCTCTCCTGGTTATCACACGTAGGCTCAGACAGACAGAGAACAGCGCGTGTACTCATTATTAGGGTAACACTGTGGGGAGCCTTTTAAAATTCCATGATAATTGACATGAATACATATTTACATTAATTTCCCGCATATTTGTCTCGGTTCGTCATAGGTATTATGCCTTGAAAAGACAAAAGCATATTTTGCTTTACACAAACGTAAGGCCACCTTTCTGATGATACCTATAGCACTGTCAACTCTGTCAAAGCAACACATCATACGGACCAACTTTTTTAATCTGAATATAAAAAACACATTACAAAAACGTATATATTCTGATCCGTCCGAGTTTAAAAGAATCCAACGCCTTTTTCACAGGTAATGTATTGAGTGACATTGTTGCTTTCTGTTTGTTTCGAGTTGATTTAAAAAGTTACTCTCTAATGCAAAACACCGCCGTCATCAAGTTGATAATATGCTATAGGTTTCTAGAGAATTTCTGTTTAACAAACCTGTCTTATTTATTTTTGGAAAATAAAACTCCTCATATGGCGATATAATCAACATTCCAAATGCACAAAAACATTAAATTGCATCTGACAAGCGGAACAATAACTAGTTTTACTGTCTTCAGAATGGTCGCGATCATTATTATAATTTTTTTTTGTCATTTGTTTTAATATAAATATTGTACAAGCCTTTGTTATTGAAATAGCTACACACTGTCCGTAAGTCTATACGAGAACGCAGTGCCTCGATCGTGGACGAAATTGGTACTAGTGTACGTATGTACCACTGGTTTGCTGAGCGGTACAGTGTGGGAGTACCCCTCTTTCCCACGCCGGTGTCCGAGTATCAGTGGTATCTGGCACATAGATAAAGCCTCCTGGTGTAATCGTATGTCCTCCATCCCTCCAGATTATCTGGGTAAGGTTCTCCAAGGTTAATATCTACCCCTCCCTGTTATCTTACCAAGGGTCCTTACCACTTATCTAGACGACAGTCCTACCCCACATATCTAAAAGGGCATATCGGGTACTGTTCACTCGTATCTTAGATTGAGCGAGCGACCTTTGAATTAAAAAGGAGTGATACTTTGCACTGTAACGAACTTGACTCCTTTTATTATTTACATGTTTATTTATACTGTGATGTATTTAGGGTGTATGTAGAATACTGTTGTAGGGTACTGTTGTAGGGTACAGTTGTAGAATACTGTTGTAGGGTACTGTTGTAGGGTACAGTTGTAGAATACTGTTGTAGGGTACTGTTGTAGGGTACAGTTGTAGAATACTGTTGTAGGGTACTGTTGTAGGGTACAGTTGTAGAATACTGTTGTAGGGTACTGTTGTAGGGTACAGTTGTAGAATACTGTTGTAGGGTACTGTTGTAGGGTACAGTTGTAGAATACTGTTGTAGGGTACTGTTGTAGGGTACTGTTGTAGAAAACTGTTGTAGGGTACTGTTGTAGGGTACTGTTGTAGGGTACTATTGTAGAATACTGTTGTAGGGTACTGTTGTAGGGTACTGGTGTAGGGTACTGTTGTAGAATACTGTTGTAGAAAACTGTTGTAGGGTACTGGTGTAGGGTACTGTTGTAGAATACTGTTGTAGGGTACTGTTGTAGGGTACTGTTGTAGAAAACGGTTGTAGAAAACTGTTGTAGGGTACTGTTGTAGGGTACCGTTGTAGAATACTGTTGTAGGGTACTGTTGTAGGGTACTGTTGTAAAAAACTGTTGTAGGGTACTGTTGTAGGGTACTGTTGTAGGGTACTATTGTAGAATACTGTTGTAGGGTACTGTTGTAGGGTACTGGTGTAGGGTACTGTTGTAGAATACTGTTGTAGAAAACTGTTGTAGGGTACTGGTGTAGGGTACTGTTGTAGAATACTGTTGTAGGGTACTGTTGTAGGGTACTGTTGTAGAAAACGGTTGTAGAAAACTGTTGTAGGGTACTGTTGTAGGGTACCGTTGTAGAATACTGTTGTAGGGTACTGTTGTAGGGTACTGTTGTAAAAAACTGTTGTAGGGTACTGTTGTAGGGTACTGTTGTAGGGTACTATTGTAGAATACTGTTGTAGGGTACTGTTGTAGGGTACTGGTGTAGGGTACTGTTGTAGAATACTGTTGTAGAAAACTGTTGTAGGGTACTGGTGTAGGGTACTGTTGTAGAATACTGTTGTAGAAAACTGTTGTAGGGTACTGGTGTAGGGTACTGTTGTAGAATACTGTTGTAGAAAACTGTTGTAGGGTACTGTTGTAGGGTACAGTTGTAGAATACTGTTGTAGGGTACTGTTGTAGGGTACTGTTGTAGAATACTGTTGTAGGGTACTGTTGTAGGGTACTGTTGTAGGGTACTGTTGTAGAATACTGTTGTAGGGTACTGTTGTAGGGTACTGTTGTAGGGTACTGTTGTAGGGTACTGTTGTAGGGTACTGTTGTAGGGTACTGTTGTAGGGTACTGTTGTAGGGTACTGTTGTAGGGTACTGTTGTAGGGTACTGTTGTAGGGTACTGTTGTAGGGTACTGTTGTAGGGTACTGTTGTAGGGTACTGTTGTAGGGTACTGTTGTAGGGTACTGTTGTAGGGTACTGTTGTAGGGTACTGTTGTAGGGTACTGTTGTAGGGTACTGTTGTAGGGTACTGTTGTAGGGTACTGTTGTAGGGTACTGTTGTAGGGTACTGTTGTAGGGTACTGTTGTAGGGTACTGTTGTAGGGTACTGTTGTAGGGTACTGTTGTAGGGTACTGTTGTAGGGTACTGTTGTAGGGTACTGTTGTAGGGTACTGTTGTAGGGTACTGTTGTAGGGTACTGTTGTAGGGTACTGTTGTAGGGTACTGTTGTAGGGTACTGTTGTAGGGTACTGTTGTAGGGTACTGTTGTAGGGTACTGTTGTAGGGTACTGTTGTAGGGTACTGTTGTAGGGTACTGTTGTAGGGTACTGTTGTAGGGTACTGTTGTAGGGTACTGTTGTAGGGTACTGTTGTAGGGTACTGTTGTAGGGTACTGTTGTAGGGTACTGTTGTAGGGTACTGTTGTAGGGTACTGTTGTAGGGTACTGTTGTAGGGTACTGTTGTAGGGTACTGTTGTAGGGTACTGTTGTAGGGTACTGTTGTAGGGTACTGTTGTAGGGTACTGTTGTAGGGTACTGTTGTAGGGTACTGTTGTAGGGTACTGTTGTAGGGTACTGTTGTAGGGTACTGTTGTAGGGTACTGTTGTAGGGTACTGTTGTAGGGTACTGTTGTAGGGTACTGTTGTAGGGTACTGTTGTAGGGTACTGTTGTAGGGTACTGTTGTAGGGTACTGTTGTAGGGTACTGTTGTAGGGTACTGTTGTAGGGTACTGTTGTAGGGTACTGTTGTAGGGTACCGTTGTAGAATACTGTTGTAGGGTACTGTTGTAGAATACTGTTGTAGGGTACTGTTGTAGGGTACTGTTGTAGAATACTGTTGTAGGGTACTGTTGTAGGGTACTGTTGTAGGGTACTGTTGTAGGGTACTGTTGTAGGGTACTGTTGTAGGGTACTGTTGTAGGGTACTGTTGTAGGGTACTGTTGTAGGGTACTGTTGTAGGGTACTGTTGTAGGGTACTGTTGTAGGGTACTGTTGTAGGGTACTGTTGTAGGGTACTGTTGTAGGGTACTGTTGTAGGGTACTGTTGTAGGGTACTGTTGTAGGGTACTGTTGTAGGGTACTGTTGTAGGGTACTGTTGTAGGGTACTGTTGTAGGGTACTGTTGTAGGGTACTGTTGTAGGGTACTGTTGTAGGGTACTGTTGTAGGGTACTGTTGTAGGGTACTGTTGTAGGGTACTGTTGTAGGGTACTGTTGTAGGGTACTGTTGTAGGGTACTGTTGTAGGGTACTGTTGTAGGGTACTGTTGTAGGGTACTGTTGTAGGGTACTGTTGTAGGGTACTGTTGTAGGGTACTGTTGTAGGGTACTGTTGTAGGGTACTGTTGTAGGGTACTGTTGTAGGGTACTGTTGTAGGGTACTGTTGTAGGGTACTGTTGTAGGGTACTGTTGTAGGGTACTGTTGTAGGGTACTGTTGTAGGGTACTGTTGTAGGGTACTGTTGTAGGGTACTGTTGTAGGGTACTGTTGTAGGGTACTGTTGTAGGGTACTGTTGTAGGGTACTGTTGTAGGGTACTGTTGTAGGGTACTGTTGTAGGGTACTGTTGTAGGGTACTGTTGTAGGGTACTGTTGTAGGGTACTGTTGTAGGGTACTGTTGTAGGGTACTGTTGTAGGGTACCGTTGTAGGGTACTGTTGTAGGGTACTGTTGTAGGGTACTGTTGTAGGGTACTGTTGTAGGGTACTGTTGTAGGGTACTGTTGTAGGGTACTGTTGTAGGGTACTGTTGTAGAATACTGTTGTAGAATACTGTTGTAGGGTACTGTTGTAGGGTACTGTTGTAGGGTATTGTTGAAGGGTACTGTTGTAGAATATTGTTGAAGGGTACTGTTGTAGAATACTGTTGTAGGGTACTGTTGTAGGGTACTGTTGTAGAATACTGTTGTAGGGTACTGTTGTAGGGTACTGTTGTAGAATTCTGTTGTAGAATACTGTTGTAGGGTACTGTAGATACAGGTGTCATGTTGTTTTAACGCAATCTACCGTCGTAGGTTTTTCATCATTTGAATGGTCATATTTTCTGTTATTAACATGATCACCATTAAACCATGATTTTTTTCTAAAACAAATATGACATGTTTACGTCCTGTGCCATTTAGTTATATAAAAATTTAATTGAGACGATCACACAAAAGGAGATGATCTATCTAGGTATTGATGCGGGCAACCTTGCAGCTCAAGTGTCGTAATAACCTTCAATGTCATAGGCGAACAAAGACACGCCCGCTTTACATATACATACCTCACAACATACATATTTACATTATAGTTTTGCTTCTTTGGTAATTGTACATACGTTGTAGATAATTTACACTTATAACCATTACTCCACCATTGGTATGTAAATATTCGTTTTTCTAATTCTGTTTCAAGATCCGTGATGTTAACTTCCAGTAAGCAAACCATACATTTAAACTCATTATTCTAATCTGCAAGTCACATTCATCTGTATAGCGAACGCCCACAAGTCAATCACGTTTCTACTAATACGTCTTATCATTATAAAGACATTTTCAAAAAAAGCAATTATCCTTTTTTAGATGTAGAAATTTAGGGTTTTACCTAATTTAAATTTCCAATTTTTGACCCTTTAACACTGGGAACCATTTCTGTCTCTATATACTCATTACTTTCTTGCTACAAATATACGTATGTTAACCATTGAAAAGCCACAACCTTAAATATGTGGCTCTACGGTTAAGTTAAAATAATGTCAACCGCCTGCTCATGATTATTGCATTACACACGTGTCATGTGTATTGCGATGTAAGATAGAACGCTGTGTTCTTTACCGTCGTTATGCATATAAACAAGGTGATCTTATTTTAATGGTCTCGCTGATAAACAAGGTGATCTTATTTTAATGGTCTCGCTGATAAACCCCCAATGTGATCTGTTTCTAATGGTCAAGTGATGAACCTACCTAACATGCCTAAAATAGGACTATAACTGTTTACCCTACTATTACAGCAGTACAGGGCACTCAGAATTACTACTCTTTATAAAGTCACACTTTTTTCGTCATTACTGCCAAATCATATTATTTAATCACTACATATCCCTGACCAGGTGTGTTGACGAGAATACAATTTAGAGATTTTCTCTCCACTACGTGACATGTTCAGGTATTGTTACTCAGTGATTCGTGTACCAGTCTGTTACAAAAACAAATTACTTAAATGAAAAGTTGGTTGAAGTAATCTTTTTTTCTAATCATGGATTGAAAACATAGACGAGGGTTTATATGTATTTAAGAAAAGAGTATAATTTTGAAGCTCCCATATGAGAGGATTAGGTTAAACTATTTAAATCGATTTGACATCTTTTGTGTTTTCTACTGAGGGGGGAGGTGGGGGCGACGAATTTCCTTATTTATTCAAATATACAAATTTAATAACTATAGAGCTTAGAGAAAAATATATTCATTTATATTATAGAAAAAAAATCCCTCTCAAATTAAAATGAGTGGTCTGTTGTCATTTTGTAACAAGACAGTATTAAATGGAGTTTGCCTTTTGTTGGAAAAAACTAACAAACTGTTGTACACAAATTCTACAAGCACCATCTATCTCACTGAAATACCATGCCGAAGACACCCATCACAGCATTCAGCTCGGTCACATTATACAGACAACAGGTGAACCAGTTGTTGCCACTCCCCTTAATGCTGAACGTTAAGCAGAGAATAACAACAAATACTTTTGTAATGACTTTGGTATGGCACGGCCCGGGCACAGAATCCAATGCCCACCTCACCGCGGCGAACATTCAATATAAAAGCCTAAAGTCAGGTATAGCCAAGCAAGGCGCTAGGCAATACAAGGTAGGTACAGGTAGAGAGATATATAAAGATCCAAACATATTGATAAATGCTGGTAAAAAACTGAATGAGCTTATTTATAGCTTAACCTCGGGCAATCATTTTTGTCTAAAACACTTTACTGATATTACAGATGTCGTATAAGATATTTTGATATTCAAGAGAATCTCTCAAGATTCGACGTATGCTATCTTGCGCCTTAGCAACTCATTTAACTGTAAACGTGCCTTTGCAATGATACCTAATAGCTTTATATGAATATCTTATGAAATTGTATTTATATTTGAAAAACAATGTATCAAAGGAAAAAACATGAGAATAATGAAATGTATCCCATAATATTTCACAATTTCTTGACCAAAATACATGATATTTTTTATCTAAAGCTATAGAATATCCATACAGCGCTTTCGGTATGAGTTAGGTTTAAAACATAACTCGATGACAGTCAAGGTAAGGATCAAAGTCAACTTTGGATGTGTTAGATATGCTAGAGATATTTTGATGATTGCTTTGTATGATATGTAGCAATATATTTAAACATGGCCATTACTTAGAGTGACAAAAACACATTACCTATTTATCAAAACTAGGTCAAGGTGTTTGTCGCAGATTATGGTTGATTTTTGGAATTTCAAAAAACAAACAATTGGTATGATGGTCAATGAAGTATCCTATCACACTAACGATATTCTCTGGACGTCCTACACACGCCGCTAGGGGTCGCCACTTATCGATCAATTTTGGGTAGTTTATACTGGTACCAGGGTGTCACCCATATTTCTTTTGATGTTAGCTTCAGGTAAAGTTAACTCCCAGTGTCGTCTTACAGGACGTCCTTGTACTGCGCCAGGCATGGACACGAGTCCAGAGAACGTTCACTGTATAACTGAGTATCACTTTTAGACTTCAAACTACCCATTTAATCTTTGTTTACGGTGATGAATATTTCTGTTTTCCTTTTTAAAGTAATTTGAAAGGCGTCTGTATATACATGTATATCGCTGTCGTTTAAAACATCTTCGGTTAGAGGTTTAGTATATTTATATCGCTGTCGCTTAAAACATCTTCGGTTAGAGGTTTAGTATAATGGCTCAGTTAAACTACGTCACTTCTTGTGGTGGTATTTTATTTTCCATCCCAAATGTTTTGTAAAACATAATTGAAAAACAGTGCATTAACTCCGTTTTGAATAGTTCATCATCATGATCATCATCATCATCATGATCACCATCATGATCATCATCAGATTTCGTTTGACATTTGAATGAGGAAGTCGTATCAGGATTAGAATACCAATGATATACGAGACGCTACCTCACTGCTCCTGTAAGGGTCGCTCAGCCTTGATGTAACTGACATGATCTGGTTTGATATCCTCTTCCTGCGTGCCTGTTACATCCGTGTGCTTTGTTATCTTAATGGCGCTATGATGCATTAATGAATTATTCGTGTTTATAAAAACTAGATAAAGATGTATATATAAATAACTAGGAAAGGAGGAATCAGGGGGATTTTAAACACATCTTTATATATGTCTAATATATATTTGATTAAATAATTTGATGATATAATAATACAGATTGAGACAACTGAGTGTCGTCTGCCTGTCGAGTATTCATATCAATAACAATTCTGTATTTTATAAAAACAAACGGTCATAATATCACATCATAATCCGTTATTAATACTGTTTCCATCCAATCTTGTGATCGGTTATGATTGTCTCGACACCCACGCGTCTGGGTTTCCAGCTCTGTAATAAGCCAGAGCTATACAGGCATGAGTGTCGGGTTATATGTATGCTCCAGCAATCTGTTATTACCGGTAAGTATGGCTTGAAAGTATAACTTTCCCTTCTACTTGTCACATTGATTTCTCAGGGTATTAACCTGTTGGTTGTAATATGTAATGTGTAAGCAATATATCTTACCATACTTACGTTTGATTCCAAGATGAACAATAAACAATTCTGCAAACCGTTTGGAGTTCAATTAATTATTACTATCATACAGTCTAGCATATAAAACGCTAGCCAAATAAACTTATAAACCAAATAATAAATATATATCACTTCAGTGTATTATATATCACTTCAGTGTATTATATATCACTTCAATGTATTATATATCACTTCAGTGTATTATATATCACTTCA
>NW_018408085.1:25239-26128 GCF_002113885.1 Mizuhopecten yessoensis
AACATTGTCAGCCGGATTTCACTCTGACACGGTGTAACCAGTCGTTATAAATAAACATTGTCAGCCGGATTTCACTCTGACACGGTGTAACCAGTCGTTATAAATTAACATTGTCAGCCGGATTTCACTCTGACACGGTGTAACCAGTCGTTATAAATTAACATTGTCAGCAGAATTTCACTCTGACACAGTCTAACCAGTCGTTATAAATAAACATTGTCAGCCGGATTTCACTCTGACACGGTGAAACCAGTCGTTATAAATGAACATTGTCAGCCGGATTTCACTCTGACCCGGTGAAACCAGTCGTTATAAAAAAACATTGTCAGCCGGATTTCGATCTGACACGGTGTAACCAGTCGTTATAAATTAACATTGTCAGCCGGATTTCACTCTGACACGGTGTAACCAGTCGTTATAATTGAATATTGTCAGCCGGATTTCACTCTGACACGGGGTAACCAGTCGTTATAAATGAACATTGTCAGCCGGAATTCACTCTGACACGGTTTAACTATTAATATTGTCAGCCGGATTTCACTCTGACACGGTTAAACCAGTCGTTATAAATAAACATTGTCAGCCGGATTTCGCTCTGACACGGTGTAACCAGTCGTTATAAATGAACATTGTCAGCCGGAATTCACTCTGACACGGTTTAACTAGTCGTTATAAATAAACATTGTCTGCCGGATTTCACTCTGACACGGTGAAACCAGTCGTTATAAATAAACATTGTCAGCCGGATTTTACTCTGACACGGTGTAACCAGTCGTTATAAATGAAAATTGTCAGCCGGATTTCACTCTGACACGGTGTAACCAGTCGTTATAAATAAACATTGTCAGCCGGATTTCACTCTGACACGGTGTAACCAGTCGTTATAAAT
>NW_018408085.1:31323-37849 GCF_002113885.1 Mizuhopecten yessoensis
ATTATATATCACTTCAGTGTATTATATATCACTTCAGTGTATTATATATCACTTCAGTGTATTATATATCACTTCAAACATTGTCATTGTCAAACGGTGTAACCAGTCATTATAAATAAACATTGTCAGCCGGATTTCACTCTGACACGGTGTAACCAGTCGTTATAAATGAACAGTGTCAGCCGGATTTCACTCTGACACGGTGTAACCAGTCGTTATAAATAAACTAGTCAGCCGGATTTCACTCTGCCACGGTGTAACCAGTCGTTATAAATTAACATTGTCAGCCGGATTTCACTCTGACACGGTGTAACCAGTCATTATAAATAAACATTGTCAGCCGGCTTTCACTCTGACACGGTGTAACCAGTCTTTATAAATTAACATTGTCAGTCAATGTATTATATATCACTTCGGTGTATTATATATCACTTCAATGTATAATATATCACTTCAATGTATTATATATCACTTCAAACATTGTCATTGTCAAACGGTGTAACCAGTCATTATAAATAAACATTGTCAGCCGGATTCACTCTGACACGGTGTAACCAGTCGTTATAAATTAACATTGTCAGCTGGATTTCACTCTGACACGGTGTAACCAGTCGTTATAAATTAACATTGTCAGCCGGATTTCACTCTGACACGGTGTAACCAGTCGTTATAAATGAACATGGTCCGGATTTCACTCTGACACGGTGTAACCAGTCGTTATAAATGAACATTGTCAGCCGGATTTCACTCTGACACGGTGTAACCAGTCATTATAAATAAACATTGTCAGCCGGATTTCATTCTAACACGGTGTAACCAGTCATTATAAATAAACATTGTCAGCCGGATTTCACTCTTTCACGGTTTAACCAGTCGTTATAAATGAACATTGTCAGCCGGATTTCACTCTGACACGGTGTAACCAGTCATTATAAATAAACATTTTCAGCCGGATTTCATTCTAACACGGTGTAACCAGTCGTTATAAATGAACATTGTCAGCCTGATTTCACTCTGACACGGTGTAACCAGTCATTATAAATTGAGGCATCATTTCTTTTGTTTATTTATACACGTAATTCACACTTTAAACATGAATTTTCAATTTGTTTATCCTCAGATCTTTAGTAAAACTGTCGAGTCATAACATAATCACAGGAGATACATACAGCGCGTGCACCCCAATATCGATATACACATCACGAGAGAAACGTGAAATATAAACGTACTTTAAACTTAATGTATTTTAAACAATTATTCAAAACGTTATTTCAACTTATATAAATCACTCTATGGAAGTGTGTAGAGGGGCTTAACGTGGAAGGACATCGGGGTACCTGGAAACTACCAACATGGTCGGGCAGGTTACCCAATACCTGTCCACACGACCATTCAAACATCATACGAACATCATGCTCGGGCGAAATAAGTTATGAAACAAACATCACGAACGATACAAATGACCTAACCAATAGAAGGTCAAGCTTAAGTCGGATTACTTTATTATGAATAGGACAGTCTGTAGAAAGCCCAAACCTGAAACTCAAGGTCGACACAAGCAGAAACTGTACAAAAAGTCACCATAGAGAGAGGATACAGATGTTGCATTAGTAACAATATTTTCTGTCAAATCTAGGCAATACGTCACAGGTGATCTATGACACGTTAATCATAGCAGACGTCACAGGTGATATATGACACGTTAATCATAGCAGACGTCACAGGTGATCTAAGACACTGCAATTCAATAGTTGGGAATCATGATAACGACGGCCCGTTTTGACACTAACGGTTACCGACACGGTTACCGACACAGACACTACTACGTATATCACAGCTACAATGCTTGTCCTTGATAATATATATGAGGCCACCATTCATATTTCAGCATATTGTATGATAACATATATCTTCAATAAAATAAGATCGTTTTACAAAAAGAATTGATGACTAAAATTTCAGTATATATCATTCTATCATTGAAAAACTTAAAACGATGAAATGAATTTTCGTTTGTAAAGAAAATCATCAACAGTAAAAATGAGTTTAGGTGTTATATTACCTAGAGTACGATTGCTGGTGTTGTATACCAAGTTTTGTGTATTTTGTGTAGGAGAATACCCGTAGTAAAATAAATGAAATAATATTGCTGCAACTGTCAAGCAATTGTCTTCAATTTAATAAAACAAACAAAAAAGTAATACTTTTATGCGGAATAAATCACAGAATTTCCATGATCAAACACACCAGATAGAACTTTAAACTAGTGGTGTTCATTTGTGTGTCAGCCTAGGGTCACAATACACTACTGTTGTCGTAGTAACGTGTTCTGGACCTTGTTTATCAATCTTCATAAGACGAGTTAAAAGTTAAAATGTTTTAAAAGTAATCTTATTATAAATAAATTCTGTTTGACGCTGATAATAATATTAATTTCAGCTTTTTTAATGAATGATTAAGTTATAAAGATTTCATGCTTCACCTTGATATGTTGTCTAGTTGTGATAGGACGGAGCACAGCTGTACGTATATCATATAACGTGTGCTTGTTTCTTTTTATTCTCTCCATATTGGCTTGATATTTAACCAGACGAGGGTATAATACATATAGACACGTTTTGTCATCATTATACAAAATCTTGTCAACATAAGAGGCGACACGTATGTTTCTGTTTGAATCAGCAAAATACATCTGGTCATGTTTTCATAATTATTAAATTATATACCAGTGAACAAAATAAGCCCGCTATGAGCCGTAACGGGACCAACCTTAGTTCCACAGCTCTGTAGTAACTTTAAGTCTTTCCGACTTATCAGTGTAAACATATAATAAACAGGATATTTACAAAAAGCCACATTGGCCACAGGAGAAGGAACAACACACATAAACAAACTGTCATATATCTGATAGGCGCTTATTTGCCGCTATCAGATACTTTCCAAGATTACACAATTCTTTAAAATTCTGTGTATAAAGTAATTGAACAAGCTTAATATATACACTATGGTTATTTCTATAGTAACATTTTAAATACTTCCGTCTTAAATCTGTATATCTTGTGCAAACTAAAACAAAATGAAACTCGTCTTCTAAGTCATTGAGATTACACTTTGTACATACTCTATTAGTTCTAACAGTGCCAACATAACGTCCAGATTCAATGTTTAATTTGTGAGCTGAAGGCCTAAGTCGAGCAATTTCTTTAATATAACCGATATTAACTGATTTTGTTAGATACGATTGTAATAAAATTGTACTGTTTAATTCTCTCTAAATCATACCTTTAGACATACCTGTAATTAAACTATATCCCTCTTGATTAAAAATGTCAAATAATCTTGCCTTAATAATTAAAAAAGTGAAATTGTTTCCATTCTGAGCGTCCCAGATATATCCTAAGCCTAAACTATACAATTCATCTTTTATTTCACAGACCCATGGATCCTTGATTAGCAGCATATTTCCATAACAGGATTTCAAAATACAGTTTCCGGTATTGAGCAATTTAAACCAATATTTAAACATTTTTAGTTTCCTTGTTACATGCAATGGATAACGGCCTAATTCGAAACATACCATCATATTCGGAGTGGATTTGCGCACACCTAGCAACCTTTAACAAAAATCTACATGTAGTTTTTCGATGTCGGGGCCTTTATGGAATCCCCATACATCTGATCCGTAGTTGACTATACTAATGATATAAGTATCAAACACTGCTAATTGAGTCTCAATATTAATATACTGTTTTTTACATACACCCAATAATGCTTTTCTTTCTTGTTCAGATATTTTTTTCTGTGCTTGTTTAAATTTCCCATTATAAATCAATAAGATTCTAAGATAGTTGAATTCGTTCACTATCTCTAACACACCCATCGTATTCCCATTTATCATTCTCTTTTAATCTTCTCTCATTTCTAAAAACAACAATCTTGGTCTTTGAAGTATTTACAGTAAGGTCTCACTTGATAGTGTAATTTAACAAAGAGTCTAGCATCTTTTGCAAACCTTGAGGTGTTTCGGCAAAGATAACTGTATCATCAGCATACATAAGTAAACATATGTTAATTATTTGTAAGTCAATCGAAGGACAGCTGTCCTCTATAAATTGCATTTCGAAATCGTTCACAAACAATGAAAATAACAGAGGTGACAAAATTTCTCCTTGAAAAAGTCAAATCTTACAGTCGAAAAAAATCAGAGCATACTCCGTTGTTTTTTTACACAGCATCTTACATTTTGATAAAGTGATCTGATAACATTTAACATTTTACCTTCAATACCTTCTTTGATCAACTTGTACCATAAATTCTGTCTATTGATCCGGGTTTTTTTTTTAACTTTTTAGTGTTCGATTAATTAGGGCCGGTAATGTAAATATAGCATCTGTCGTTGAACAATTCCGTTTGAATCCAAACTGAGCATCGGTTATCGTATTGTACCCCATGTCAAATTTCACCAACATATTATTTAAAACAGACGTAAAAAGTTTACCAATACAACTGACAATTGAAATACCCCTGTAGTTATCAGGGTTACTTGGGTCACCTTTCTTAAATACTGGAACTGTATTTCCAACTGTCAACAAACGAGGATAATTACCTGATTTAAAAATGTTGTTGAAAAGTACAAGACAAGGTACAAAAACTTCAGAACAACGAATAAAATATTCGTTCAGCATATTATCAATACCACACGTCTTATTGGATTTAAGGTTTTGAAAAGCACATTCTATTTCACAACCTGTAATATCAGCATCAAGTTCATCAAACAATGGAGCGTGAATGAGTTTGTCATCATAATGTTTCATATAATTATTAATACTTTCATCAGTTTTTAGTTCAGAGGAAGCAAGGTTACAGAAGAGAGACAGTTAACTTCTTCCTTTTTCTGAAGTGATTGTAAAACCGTTTTGAGTTATACTTTCTCATATATTCTAACATATTTCCCTGATGAAGCTTGTATTCACGCTTTAACTTAATTTCAAGTTTTTTATAACAGCTCTTACATCGGACGAGATTTTCCCGATTTTCAACTGATTTACATACACTAAAAAAGTAGAGAGAGCAATCTTGTATTCTCTGAACCTTGCTTACATTGATAATTGAACCAAGGCTTATCTTCTGTCACCGTTTGCTTATCTTTGACATGTTCTGTTACAGCTTTACAACAATAAGGAGATACTATTTTTTTTTACATATTCTGAAAACTTATTTACAACGTTATTGATACCCCCTTCGCTAAGATGCGAGTCATTACATATATCTAATAAGTCAGCAGAATTAACTAGCAGTATTTCTTTGATCGACTGTTTTTCGATCTCATTCCATTTAAAGGTAGTTCTATACGGTTTAGGCTCTACGTTAATATGTTCTTGAGACGGCGGAAAACAACAAGGGCAACGAGAATAATACTGGAGAGTGGTCAGAAAGATGATTAAAAACTCCAGATTCAAACTGTGCTATGGTCTTTAACATTGTATCAGGGACTAAAACATAATCAATAAGACTGGCTCCATTGTTACTGAAACACGTATAATGACCATTACCATCACCAGCATGTCTACTATTCAAAATTTTGAGACCAGTTGTTTTGCAAAGAGACAAAAGTTGCCTTCCGAATTGGTTAACATATAGATCCATATTTGCCCTTTTACAAACATTGGAATCAGGAAGGTATTCGAATATATTTGATAAAACATGGATTGAAATTACACTGACTCGATCAAAGGCAATATAATCCTCAGATAAACCAGTAAGGCTGTTGAAATCACCTATTGCTAAAACGTCACCATACTCTTTATATTTACTTACAGTTTCCTCTAGTAATATAAACAAATCTAAATCATTCCTTTCATAATACGTGCTATTCACGGGCGGGAAATAATTAACAGCTAAGTAGATATCCCTTCTAGACGGATATGACAATTTGACTACACTGATGCTATCTGTAACAGTTTCAACAACTCGAAAATTCTCAGCTATACAAGATTTGATATATATTACAATACCCCCTCCACGGCCGTGGAGTCTAGGTAGGACCTGATCAGTATACCCTGTTATAGATATGTTATCCTTACTACTAATCCAGCATTCGTATAAACATGCAATCTCATATTTACATAGAATGTTCAAAAAGCACGATCATTCAGTTTATCAACAAGTGATCTGCAACTAGATACCCAACTTTCTGATGAAACTTAGATAATGTATACAAAACACGCTTATAGCTTATCATCCTCAGATACATACAGAGTACATGTATAAGTCATACATAGCCCTCAACTGGTATATACATAATAATGCTCATATTTTTTTTTATCACAAACATGTTTTTTTTGCATGCAAACAAATACTACCCATTTTATGGTCACCCTAAGATATATACATAAAACGTCTCATTTTCTGACCACCTTTAGCTAACAAACAATAAAATACTAAACCCTTTCTCAACGAATAAGTCAAATATGTGTTGAAGTAAGTATTACCTTCATACCGTGAGGTACGAGCGTGAAGGGGGGGG
>NW_018408085.1:38143-46402 GCF_002113885.1 Mizuhopecten yessoensis
GAAATATTGCTGAATCTATCTATGAAATATTGCTGAATCTGTCTATGAAATAATGCTGAATCTGTCAATGAAATAATGCTTAATCTGTCCATGTGTAATCTACTCTCTCTGTCATGTTTTATTTTGATTGATGTTATTTTGTTTGACCTCTTGTTACACACTTTGTGTGTCAGAGCGTAATAAAAAAAAATCTTGAAAATCTTGAAATCTTGTAATCATATTCACCATTGCTCGACTGAGAAAAATCGTTTCTATGAAATATCTGTTCATGGGGTTCAAAGTATACTTTATTTATCGGCCCCTTTTAGCGTTTTTCATTGTGACTTTTTGCACCGATTTGACCTAACATAGTTTTTACTCTAATATTTGTTACCTATTGTTTAAAACAAAACAATCTGGATGTAGGTTACCCTTTGTTAAGTTCCTAATATGGTTCCTCTGTTTTATGTCTCCGCAGCTACTCATTTTTCCTGTGGATTATTATGAGCTTCACGTTTGTTCTCGACACTTTAGCCATTCATATTTATTTCTAGATAACTTTAGAGACGTATAACTTTATAACCTCACAACAGTTGTTAAACGATAAACATATACCGCTGTGGAGACATATAAAATACTATATCGAGGATGGGTTCTCCTGTCATTAGACCTTCACACGAGGATAATACAAGCCAGATCCGTCGTGCTGACGGTGGCCTAGGATACGCCCCAGTGACGACGATACTGCTGTCATATTTCCATAAAACCGTTATCCCATTGTACAGTGGAGACTTTGAAATCATACGCCTGTCTTCTATTCATCTCATTTCGTTACAGCGGCAAACATCTCTAGTTCCTGACCTTCACAGTTCTCACCGCCCAGACACTCCACACAATCAGTAGACCACCACTTGACAAACGCCATCACAGAGAATGGTTGTATTTCTGCATTAATAATGTTATTGAATATTATAATATCTTCCTTAGACAAAAGCCAAATAAGATTTTCTGACACTCCCAACCAAGCTTGAAGGTTTTGCTTAGTCATTTTGGCTCTGGGTCGGTATCTTTTAATTTTTGTTTTTAATATGCTGTTTATCTTACTTTATTTGATCCGTAAGTTGTTTTATAACATGTCTGGTTTATTCTTTACATCCAGATAAGACTTACTGCGTCAATGTGTACGAAATTGAAGTTACCATCGATTTTTGATTTAGTTAAGGGATACAGAAGTATACTCAAACGTTAATGAACGAGTAAGAACTCGCAGACTAGCTGCGTCACTTATATGCAAAGGACATGGGCGTTATGGGTCGTTTTGGGCCTCACAAAAAGTAAAACATGTATTTAACTTGAATTTATTTACGAATTTCTCTTATAAACATCATATTGGTTGTTAATTGGTGCTACCTTTCTTGGTGCAGATTGTTACGAATACACATTCGTAGATTCCCTTCCATAGCATTCGTAGATTCCCTAACTGACAGTTAGCATGCAGAAATGAAAGTTCTCCGCATGTGACAAACAAAAAATCCTTTCTGCGAAAGAACACTGGTATGAGGATGTTTAAACATGTGAAATGTTTTTTGGTTTGTTCCATGCGGAGGCTTTCAAAATTTAAAAGGGTCTAGCTAATTTCCTTCAAAATTGCCTATTTTCAACAAAATAGCTCACAACAGACGATATTCACGCACGTTCTTATAGAAATTTATCTCCTAAACCAGATTATAACAACCAATTCACAATCCCCGATGAGGCCGAAAATTACGTTTAGCGCCCCTAGTCCTTTATATAACAATACATGACCCTGCCTCCCAGTTAAAAGCTGTGATCTTGAGTCAGTAACATGAATCAAAGAACTAAGAACTGAATCAATCATGATTATAGTGATCAAGTGTAAACCGTTTCGTATACAAAACGAAGTCCCATATATTCTAACAAATCCCTTCCAGAATGATATCTGTACATTAGTTGTAATAAAATTTGAAAGATTTAATTTGTGTATTGTTTTCATTCGTCACTGTCACCTGTGGTATGCCCTTATTACCATTATTATTATTATTGATTGTTATCCCTGTAAGAGGTTTGATAATATTTTTTTGATAACCAGGTGGTATGTGTGGAGTGTCCATATTTACTGTATTCGAATTATTTACGCGTATTTTGAGGGCGCTATAGGTTATGAGTTAACATTCCTGTCAACCTTGTGAAGTGGGATGACGTGTAAACTGATATGTTTGCACTTTAAAGTTTTATTTTATAACACTTACTCCTGTTACGAACTTTCCCGTGTAGTGTAGACATTTTATTTGTACAAACCTAGAATCCCCCAGGGTATCGCCTTTACCACTTAGCACACTTGACACCCTACCTTAATAGATATTAATTCAATTAGAAGAACTATGTTTTATTCCTCAGCCTGGCAACATATGTTATTGAGCTATTAGTCAGGGTTTTAATTGAATTTGTACGATATGATAATGTTCAAATTTAATTTAATTTAATGACATTTTTCTATTTTGATTCCAACTATCATAAAAGGTACATGCCGCCTTGTACTGTAATAACGGCCAATAGGCGAGGTATAACGGTACAACGTGGGAAAGCTCCGCTCCGGTAGCTCTGTTACAAGGCAGCAAGTAGCTAGATATAACAGGCATAGCAACACATAGATCAAACGAGTGAAGTAATACAGCTCCCACTCGTGGCCATTGAGAAATGTCTATGGGGCTGTGGACGGGCGAATTGGGTCTTAGTGACGGTTAGGTCATTGAGGATAACACTTTTCAATGAAAACATGCGTGGAATTAACTCGAAATGTATTTATAGCGGTAGAACAAATAAGGAGAAGGTTCATCGCATTACATGTAACTGCCTCTTTTAAAACATTAATAAGATTATAATATTATGGAAAAAATATAGGGATGTAATAAATGAGTTTGCAAAACATACGACACAAAATGATATTTTGTTTCAAAGAATTATATTTTACAAACAATAATTATATACTCGATGATTATACTACTTTATAATAGGTGATAAATAGTGTTGTAACTTGTATATTTTACAAACAATAATTATATACTCGATGATTATACTACTTTATAACAGGTGATACATAGTGTTGTAACTTGTATATTTTACAAACAATAATTATATACTCGATGATTATACTACTTTATAACAGGTGATACATAGTGTTGTAACTTGTATATTTTACAAACAATAATTATATACTCGATGATTATACTACTTTATAACAGGTGATACATAGTGTTGTAACTTGTATATTTTACAAACAATAATTATATACTCGATGATTATACTACTTTATAACAGGTGATACATAGTGTTGTAACTTGTATATTTTACAAACAATAATTATATACTCGATGATTATACTACTTTATAACAGGTGATACATAGTGTTGTAACTTGTATATTTTACAAACAATAATTATATACTCGATGATTATACTACTTTATAACAGGTGATACATAGTGTTGTAACTTGTATATTTTACAAACAATAATTATATACTCGATGATTATACTACTTTATAACAGGTGATACATAGTGTTGTAACTTGTATATTTTACAAACAATAATTATATACTCGATGATTATACTACTTTATAACAGGTGATACATAGTGTTGTAACTTGTATATTTTACAAACAATAATTATATACTCGATGATTATACTACTTTATAACAGGTGATACATAGTGTTGTAACTTGTATATTTTACAAACAATAATTATATACTCGATGATTATACTACTTTATAACAGGTGATACATAGTGTTGTAACTTGTATATTTTACAAACAATAATTATATACTCGATGATTATACTACTTTATAACAGGTGATACATAGTGTTGTAACTTGTATATTTTACACCCTTCTTTATCATAAGACGCAGACATAGTTATACCACTGTTTCCTGTGTTTTATTGAAATAAATACATCCCCGTGGATAGCGCACTTGCCTTTCACCTAACCGACCGGGGTTCGATTCCCCGATCGGACGTGAAAAGGTATGGGGACACCTGCTCTATCACGTGGGTTTTCTCCGGGTTCTCCGGTTTCCTCCCACACTGAGCGCTAACATCCGGGCCAACAAGAGTAATTAATATAAGTTGAATAACTTGTTTTATAATAGTTGTAAAATAAATAAATTTAACAAAAAAGACATTCCCGTTGCACAGCCTTTATATATACCTATCCACTCTGCTACACTTGCCTTTCACCAAACCGACCTGGTTTCGATTCCCCGATCGGACGACAAAAGGTATGGGGACACCTGGCACGACCACCTGGGTTTTCTCCGGGTACTCCGGTTTCCTCCCACACTGAGCGCTAACATCCGGGCCAACAAGAGTAATTAATATAAGTTGAATAACTTGTTTTATAATAGTTGTAAAATAAATAAATTTAACAAAAAAGACATTCCCGTTGCACAGCCTTTATATATACCTATCCACTTTACTATACTGTTTTTTGCTGACATACAAAGTAACCGTAAAACCATCACCTGCTCCCCAAAACATTTGTTGTAACACCATTTGGTAAAGCATTTTGGTCACATTTGATCATGCATTGAAGAAACAACCCCATAAATCAAATGGAAGTGTTGTAGTTCCTTGCCTAAATGTTTAAATGAGATGCATCTCTTTAATATTTATGAGGGTATGCAGTAAATGCAAACATATCCCAATGAGTCAAACGAAGATGAGTAGATCTACGCTTGGATAAAATAACTTAAGCAGGTATGATATATTCTTGTCTACCTTTGAGATTGTAGATTGAGTCCTGGAACCCTATCCATTCCGATGTCATCATGTCGCCTATAGTAGGATCTATTTATAGTACGTGTGGATAATCTTCAACGTTACATAATTCAACCAACGTTTGTTGAATATTTTTCCCATACAAAAAAGACGAGCAATTCCATATTTTTAACTGTTTTGAACATTTTAGTGTTCATTTTGGTCTCCCATTTGATTCTTATTATAAGATAACTATAGTAGGATCTACTTATAGTACGTGTGGATAGAACGACGATGTCATCATGTCGCCTATAGTAAAATCTATTTATAGTACGTGTGGATACAACGACTATGTCATCATGTCGCCTATAGTAGGATCTATTTATAGTACGTGTGGATAATCTTCAACGTTACATAATTCAACCAACGTTTGTTGAATATTTTTCCCATACAAAAAAGACGAGCAATTCCATATTTTTAACTGTTTTGAACATTTTAGTGTTCATTTTGGTCTCCCATTTGATTCTTATTATAAGATAACTATAGTAGGATCTACTTATAGTACGTGTGAATACAACGACGATGTCATCATGTGGCCTATAGTAGGATCTATTTATAGTACGTGTGGATAATCTTCAACGTTACATAATTCAACCAACGTTTGTTGAATATTTTTCCCATACAAAAAAGACGATCAATTCCATATTTTTAACTGTTTTAAACATTTTAGTATTCATTTTGGTCTCCCATTTGATTCTTATTATAAGATAACTATAGTAGGATCTACTTATAGTACGTGTGAATACAACGACGATGTCATCATGTCGCCTATAGTAAAATCTATTTATAGTACGTGTGGATACAACGACGATGCCATCATGTCGCCTATAGTAGGATCTATTTCTAGTACGTGGGGATACAACGACGATGTCATCATGTCGCCCATAGTAGGATCTATTTATAGTACGTGTGGATAATCTTCAACGTTACATAATTCAACCAACGTTTGTTGAATATTTTTCCCATACAAAAAAGACGATCAATTCCATATTTTTAACTGTTTTGAACATTTTAGTATTCATTTTGGTATCCCATTTGATTCTTATTATAAGATAATTATCCCATTGTTTCTGTAAATGATAAGCGTTTGCATTGTAATATTGTGACAAAAAGCTGCTTTTGCCTTTTTCGTAATATATAACGAATGTCGTTTCATATCTGATATTACTACTTATAGTACGTGTGGATACAACGACGGTGTCATCATGTCGCCTATAGTAGGATCTACTTTTAGTACGTGTGGATACAACGAAGCTGTCATCATGTCGCCTATAGTAGGATCTACTTATAGTACGTGGGAATACAACGACGATGTCATCATGTGGCCTATAGTAGGATCTATTTATAGTACGTGTGGATAATCTTCAACGTTACATAATTCAACCAACGTTTGTTGAATATTTTTCCCATACAAAAAAGACGATCAATTCCATATTTTTAACTGTTTTGAACATTTTAGTATTCATTTTGGTATCCCATTTGATTCTTATTATAAGATAATTATCCCATTGTTTCTGTAAATGATAAGCGTTTGCATTGTAATATTGTGACAAAAAGCTGCTTTTGCCTTTTTCGTAATATATAACGAATGTCGTTTCATATCTGATATTACTACTTATAGTACGTGTGGATACAACGACGATGCCATCATGTCGCCTATAGTAGGATCTATTTATAGGGCGTGTGGATACAACGACGATGTCATCATGTCGCCCATAGTAGGATCTATTTATAGTACGTGTGGATAATCTTCAACGTTACATAATTCAACCAACGTTTGTTGAATATTTTTCCCATACAAAAAAGACGATCAATTCCATATTTTTAACTGTTTTGAACATTTTAGTGT
Source organism: Mizuhopecten yessoensis (assembly GCF_002113885.1). NCBI lineage: Eukaryota > Metazoa > Mollusca > Bivalvia > Pectinida > Pectinidae > Mizuhopecten > Mizuhopecten yessoensis. The sequence continues at coordinate 44,807 of NW_018408085.1, forward strand.
TCATTTTGGTCTCCCATTTGATTCTTATTATAAGATAATTATCCCATTGTTTCTGTAAATGATAAGCGTTTGCATTGTAATATTGTGACAAAAAGCTGCTTTTGCCTTTTTCGTAATATATAACGAATGTCGTTTCATATCTGATATTACTACTTATAGTACGTGTGGATACAACGACGATGCCATCATGTCGCCTATAGTAGGATCTATTTCTAGTACGTGGGGATACAACGACGATGTCATCATGTCGCCCATAGTAGGATCTATTTATAGTACGTGTGGATAAAACGACGATGTCATCATGTCGCCTATAGTAGGTCCTATTTATAGTACGTGTGGATACAACGACGATGCCATCATGTCGCCTATAGTAGGATCTATTTCTAGTTCGTGTGGATACAACGACGATGTCATCATGTCCCCAATAGTAGGATCTACTTATAGTACGTGTGGATAGAACGACGATGTCATCATGTCGCCTATAGTAGGTCCTATTTATAGTACGTGTGGATACAACGACGCTGTCATCATGTCGCCTATAGTAGGATCTATTTATAGTACGTGTGGATAATCTTCAACGTTACATAATTCAACCAACGTTTGTTGAATATTTTTCCCATACAAAAAAGACGATCAATTCCATATTTTTAACTGTTTTAAACATTTTAGTATTCATTTTGGTCTCCCATTTGATTCTTATTATAAGATAATTATCCCATTGTTTCTGTAAATGATAAGCGTTTGCATTGTAATATTGTGACAAAAAGCTGCTTTTGCCTTTTTCGTAATATATAACGAATGTCGTTTCATATCTGATATTACTACTTATAGTACGTGTGGATACAACGACGGTGTCATCATGTCGCCTATAGTAGGATCTACTTATAGTACGTGTGAATACAACGACGATGTCATCATGTGGCCTATAGTAGGATCTATTTATAGTACGTGTGGATAATCTTCAACGTTACATAATTCAACCAACGTTTGTTGAATATTTTTCCCATACAAAAAAGACGAGCAATTCCATATTTTTAACTGTTTTGAACATTTTAGTGTTCATTTTGGTCTCCCATTTGATTCTTATTATAAGATAACTATAGTAGGATCTACTTATAGTACGTGTGGATAGAACGACGATGTCATCATGTCGCCTATAGTAGGTCCTATTTATAGTACGTGTGGATACAACGACGATGCCATCATGTCGCCTATAGTAGGATCTATTTATAGTACGTGTGGATAATCTTCAACGTTACATAATTCAACCAACGTTTGTTGAATATTTTTCCCATACAAAAAAGACGATCAATTCCATATTTTTAACTGTTTTGAACATTTTAGTATTCATTTTGGTCTCCCATTTGATTCTTATTATAAGATAATTATCCCATTGTTTCTGTAAATGATAAGCGTTTGCATTGTAATATTGTGACAAAAAGCTGCTTTTGCCTTTTTCGTAATATATAACGAATGTCGTTTCATATCTGATATTATCTATAACCACCACTGTTGGCCCCACCACTATGAACCCCCGCTACTGTTTCCCCCACCACTATGGACCCCCGCTACTGTTTCCCCCGTCACTATGGACCT
>NW_018408085.1:53110-64818 GCF_002113885.1 Mizuhopecten yessoensis
GACCCCCGCTTCTGTTTCCCCCACCACTATGGACCCCCAGTACTGTTGACCCCCACTCCATGCTCCTAATACGAGCCACGCACTTGTACCGTTTTCACATAAACCTTGTATTTACGTTCAATACTCAACTGGCTCCAATGGAATTCTATGGCGATGTATTTAATCCTTTCTTACTGGTATAGACCAGGATAGACATTACACGGGGTGATACGGGGACTATGTCAGTGGTCTATTCAACTGCCAGAGCAATTATAGATTATGGAATTCCGTGTCCATAGGAACATATTCCTTTCAGGTAATTGAATAGTCATATTTCTATGGAATATGTCATCACATTTAACTGGAGGGATATTACAAATGAAATAAAAATACACTCCTTTTTGTATTGTCTGCGTCAAACAGCCGTTAATATATCGCCTTCCTATGTAGAAACAGGAAAGCTAGGAGAACTAACGGTATGCACATCTTTTCATCAAAATGAAATTATATATATATAAAACGTGGACTTTTTTTCATTTCGAATCTTATAATAACGTGTTTAATACATATTTTGAGGTTTGCACAGAATTCTGAACGGGTAATGTGGGGGTTTAGTGGCAATGACAAGCTAGTGACATGTTTGATATACGGATGAGGTCAATATTGGCTTATTACATTTAGAAACACTGCTCTCAAATGACATCTAACGTGTGTCTAGGTGACACTGCAGTCTTGTTTGTAGTTATGTAAGGTTAATGCACTAAGGGTCGACCTACGTGATACGCGACAACACTTATACAATGGCATGCACTTGTATTCTAATTTACATACGTTATTGGTACGTAAGTGCTATTTTACTATTCCAACTACATTCAGTTCCAGGTGACTAACCATTTACAACGCTCGTTATTGGCTTCGAACAACTGTGTTCGGAAATCTAGAAAATCTAAAGCCAGGTAGATTTCGTCTTAGCTTTGTTAGAGCTATAGGTCTATGTGACACACTTTAACGTTTTGTTAATATGACTTTTCCATCTACATTTTGACGATATTCATGCATGGTTCCCGCAGTTACTGTTAGATGTACTATTATGGATATTTATGTATGAGTTACTTAATGGTCAAAAAGATATGATCATATTAAAAGATATCTGTTCACGGACAATGTGGACTATCAAATGATCAAAAAAAAAGTTTATATCATCCATGTTTTGTTAGATATATAATCAATGATGGACCATGTATGGACAGACAAAAAAAGGAGATTGTATGCAATTTGCATTAAATTAACCATAGACTATTAATGTTACCTAAAATGTTTTCTGTATCGTATCGTTTTACAGGAATTAACATTTTCCCAGATGGATTGTTGTATGCAAATTATCAGTAAATTTCAAACGAAAATTTTGATTCGGGTCCCAATAACACACTTAATTAACGCATGTAGTTTAACATGGTAATTTACGTGATTGGGCCTGACCTCCAAGACAATAGATTTACAAGCCGTGCAACTATAACCGTTAGTCTGTGACCAAGAGTCCCGGGTTCCCATAGGTATCCTGTACAGGAGTGAATGACCTTCAACAATGAGGGGTGGAACGCCTTGTCTTTACCGAGTCTCTGTCTACAATACAGTGTCGGTCCACGATATGACGCTTCCTTTATTACTGGTACACAAGGTTGAAATTTCTGAAATTTTCTGACAATCACGAAGTAGTACTGTTATTAGTTTCCGAAGAGATATGACGAAAATGTGATAAGATGTGAAGAAACGTACTTAGAGAAATACTAATGAATCATTACGACGTTAGATACATTGTCGGGGTTCAGTATGAATGAGTGTGACATTTGCTGAATAAAACTATTAAGCTTCTTTAAATAAGTTTATACTCAAGTATTGTATTATCTAATTCACCCCTGAAATTTCAAAATGAACTATTCCAACCTTTGATTTGGAAGAGTGCATATGTATTTTCAGGGGTGAATGAGTTAATCTTACATGTTGGATGAATACGACCTGTAGTGAAATTCTTACACTTCACTGTGCATATGTCCACACAGGAGAAGTCTATGAAGTAAAACTCATGTCAACTGAACCTATAGTTCTATTACCATGGATCATAGTGAGGAGAGCACAGATGTGTTTCTGTCTATCACCGAAACGTCAGAGGAAAGGGTACTTTGAGGTTCACGTAGCGTGTACGTTTATGTTATCAGTCTTTGTTAAGTAAATATAGCATTTAAATTAGGCCCTCTTAAGTCATAACTTCTGTTCTCTTTTCTTTGCAATCCATATATGAGATTAGATATTGAATTAAGAAATTTCATTCCAAAATCAGGTCAGTTTGACATATGGAAATTATTTATAATTAACTCTAACAATTACTAATACGACATACCTGTATGACGTATTGTCAATATATTTCGTGTCGTTGGATCACAGATAATGTACTTATAAACTTAGATTCTAAAAATAACAGAACGACGATTTCCAACGGGTCTAGAGAGCAATTCATTTGTTATTGTTGTCACTTCCTTTGGATGATTCACGTATCCTGCTTATTCTAATTAGTAGCATGTGTCAGTGTGTGACGATGTCTGTAATTGTGAAGAACAGACATGTAAACACCGTCACGGTGGGCAGGGACTTCTGTTCGCATGTGTTCTTCTTAAACTGAGAATCAAGAAAACCAATGTTTCATGTCCTTTTATTATTGTGTTTCTTAAACTTAAGTTTCAAATATATCATAAAAACAGTTAAAACACTGTTAAATGTAACAGGATCTGTACTTAATGTTGTCAAGGCAGCCACTGCTAATAATCATATACAACTCTGCTATAGAAATATGGAATACATCTGAACGGGATAAAGTTGGCGTACAAGTTTAACTTTTTGTATGACTTGGACAATACGTTTACCAAGCCTGGGAAATGACATGATGACACATATGTTTCCCCTAAAGTACAACAGAACTAACATGCATGCCTAAAGTTACCGTTTTGTACTTTGGACAGAAAATCTTCTTTTTTTATCTCGGAAAGAAAGAATGACAATTGCGATAATTTTATTCTAAAGGAATGTTCATTGTAACAGTATAGTAGTTCTAGATAATAATACGACAATGAGTAAACGGGAACAATGTTATGAAACAATACATACTAAATCACTGGGGATTTAAACAAATTCTCTCGATAGTTTTGTATGGGGGACTGATAGGTAAACATCAGCGTCATTGTCTGTTACGATTTACCTTGTTAGGGTAATGATCACCAATTGTATTTCTCTCACCTGTGCACTTCACCTGACCAACTATCCTGTTCTCATATGTCCGACACACAATCAGATTTCGTGAATTGTGTAGCTATTCCCATCAGCGGATATGAATCAGGCATCGTTTAGTACAATGAACAGGCAAAATTAACGACAAATCAGTTCAAACCCGACCCACTTAGTTTGGTATTGAATAAAAAAATAAAGTTTTACTTTTTGTAGGAGTTTTTGTGTGTGTTGTATTTGAAAGACGATTGTTGTTTTGTTCCAATTCTATCTTTTCAGACAAAAGAATTGCAAGCACTTATGGTAGTACTCGCCGTATTTACATTCGGAATACAATATGGCTTTCTATCTCTCCAGACACTCAGAACCACTATATATAGAGTGATAGGATCAGCTTGTAAACGATTCCGTTTGCTTTAGGTTGGTAGTATGCGTTGTGTGTATCACAATTGCTTTTCCTTTTCTTAATGAAAGGAAAATCTAATCTAAACCATTTTTAGAATCTGCTATTGTTTGAAGATCATCACCAGAGCACGTCTGGTATTCCAACAGAACAATAGACTTATACTAATACACATGTAGCATTACTCATAGTTAAATTATGTCAGTTTCTTTTGTAACATATATTAAAGAAAGGCTTTAAAGCAAACCGAAGCTTTATTAATAACCATATTTCTGAAGAAAAAAAATCCGTTTTTCATTAATATAGTGTACAATTGTTTAGTGTTATATCTTCTTATTGCTGATAAAATACCATAATACTGTCAGACGTCTGTGTCTATGTTATATTTATCATTAAAATTAGTTCTGAGTATTACATGTTTGTGTAGCTACATCTGTCATCACATCATTAACTAGAGAAATTCCACAGTTGTACCAATCCTGATAAAATATGTGTGTTTGACCTATGGTCAGATTTGAGTTATACCAAAATAATATTATACTTTTATTTTGACAGATAAATATACAATATATGTTTTAAGTATTTTCTGCCATTTTTCTTGTTTTTGTAGAAATCTCCTTATCAAGCTTCGTTTAAGTGAATCTATAAATGACAACAGATGTACCATCTTAAGGCCTGCATCCATGTGACTTCTCTCTGTGTTTTCCAAGAATAAAGAATAGACTTGAGCTTAACTAGCTTGTTATCAAAATTTAACTTTGGGGTTTGATGTAGGTCCACATGCAATTCTATTCCAAGCAGCATAACACGTTCCTTCCCCCAATGGAGACCTATTTTTGGTAATAAAATATCATTACTATATTTTTTGCTACCTATCCATAATGTTGGTGTTTTGTTTAGATAAATTTTAGTCAAGATATTCCAGCGAAATTGTTTAATTTTCTTATTGATTCTATAAGAGACTCCTCTGTGCCATCCAGTATAAGAGAACTATCACCAACATACTATACAACTATAACTGGGCAATCATTAACATGTATACCTTTACTATTCCTAGTATTTCTAACACGAACAGCTAGTATTTCAGCACAAAGAATAAATATATATGGGGCAATCGGATCACCTTGGCGACAGCCTCTTCTGATATCTAAGAACGAAGAAAGATTCCCCCTTGATTTATAGCTGACCTAGTATTACTATGCAGAACTTGAACCCAATTTCTTATACTATTACCAAATTTGAAAAATGTAAATACTTTATCTATAAATTTCCACGAGACAGAATCAAAAGCTCTTTCAAAATCTATCATTAGCAACATACCCGGCATATTATTTCTTCTACGTTTAACATTATATCATATATTAGTGTTTTCTCCTATGTAACGATCTGCATCTGGGATGCATGTACATGTGCATGTAATAATACCCTGTCTTTGAACAACTGAAAATTGACCAATTTTATAACCATAACTTATCGATCTAACTACAATACTGCCAAGATTTTTCCAAAAACATTTGAAAAAAAACTCTGCAGTAATTCCATCAGACCCTGGGCTTTTATTGTGTCATATTTTTCAAAGTTAACGATGCTTCTTTGAGAAATAAAACCTTATAAACTCTCAGATTCTAACATATTCAATTTTGGAACTTCAAAACTTTGTAAAAAATCTTCTAAATCAATATCTTCTATATAAGTATAAAGCTTTTCATAGAATAATTTAACATCGTCAAGAATTTTATCCTGCTTTGTAATGACCTTTCCATTATCTTTTTCTAATTATATAATCATTTTGTAAGTGAAATATCTGTTTTCCAAGTTAAAAAAAGTACTGTGTAGGCTTTTCTCCCTCTCTATACCATTTTGCCCTTGATCTGACAATACTACCCTTACTCTTATGTAACTTTATAATTTCTAAATTATTTTTTTTTATCATTAGGTTTCTCTATATCTACATTTTCTCTGTCTTCTAAATGTTGAATTAATTTTCCGAGAACTTTTTCTCTGTGACCTTGTCTTTTCTTGTAAGAGGTATAAGATTTCTAGAAAAAAATGATAATTTATTATAAATTGAATTGACTCATCAGCAATACTTGGCAAACTAACAGGATTATAAACAGGTAGAGAATATTGTGATTAAATTCTTATAATAGTTTTATTTATAACATCAAAATAGCCTTTTTTCAGATAATAGAGAGTTATTGATTTTCCATAAACCTTTCCACCTTTTAAATTCACTAAACTGTATAGAAATATTTGGAGATGAATGGTCCGACCTATACCCTGCATCTATTATCCTTCAGACACTATAACAAATCCAACCGTGCTTGCTTTAAAGGATTTTTCTTTCTCCGTGTATATCTTCTTGTATCATGATGATGTTCTCTGTAAATGTCCACTAAAAGTGGGGTCAACATTTGGCCCCCACTTTGATTTCTCTTATTCTTTTGCCATATGTAGATACATAAAGATTATCAATAACTGCATAAATAATTATTCATAATTACTACTGATAACCGTAGTGGACCTCCTTGCTTAACACCAGATTGAGGACTGGGGTATCCTAACAAAATGACAGATAAATGTCACAGGCCAATGTTATTTTGAAAATGAATTATGATAGTGTATAGTGTATAAAATTACTGTTATTTTGATACTAAATGTGTCATATTGGTATACATAAAGTAATCGTAGTGATACTTTTAATTAGAAAAAACATGCACCGTTTACACAAAATTTGAAATATAACTAACATTGTCAACTTGCCTATGTTTAGTTACAATGGTAGTCTATATTTTAAACTTCTTCAAAAACTTTCCATATATATATTCTATCTACAGAATAGTTTTTATGTAATATCAAAACCGGTAAAGTACTTTTTTAGCATACCAAACATGATCAATGCCCAATTTCACATAATCATGGAGATTATATTATCAATGTTTATTATGATAAATACCGATACATTTTCTTTTTTTGTATCATACCAAAACACTTTATTATATTACACATGATTTAAAGTTACGTGCAGCAGTAATGACTCGAGAATATGTATTCTGCCAAAATAATCTTTCCTCTGGAGAATTACTTAAGGTTAGTTTTGTGTTATAGACAAAGATATGCAATAATATAAAAACAATAAAATAATCTTAATAATCAAACTATTATACACTTTATCATATCCCCTGCAACGAAGTAATGGGGTATACTGGAATCAGCTTGTCCGTTCGTCTGTCTGTCCGTAGAAACAGTTTGTCCGGACAACTCCTTCTAAAGTAATGGACTAATTTTAACAAAAGTTCCAAATATTATAACTTCCACCTGAAGTTGTGCATCCAGGTATTATTTCTTCATTCTGACCCTCTTATACGGAGTAATGACCCTTTGTTGAAAAATACTTGTCCAGACAACTTCTCCAAAACTATGGGGCCAATTTCAACGGAAGTTTACAGATATGGTAGCTGCCCCCTGACATTGTGCCCCCTGACATTGTGCATCCAAGTAGCATGTTTTCATTCCGACCCTTTAAAAGGGAGTTATGGCCCTTTGTTGTAAACAAACCTTTATCTGCTTCATAAACTAAACTACTGGGCCGATTTCAATGAAAGTTTACAGATATGGTAATTACCCCCTGATGTCGTGCATCAGGGTAGTATTTTTTCATTTTGACCCTTTTTAAGGAGTTATGGCCTTTTGTTAACAATCTTTGTCTTGACAACTCTTAAATACTAGGACGATTTCAGTAAAACTGGTACATCTAGGCTAACAAGATTTGGTGTGCATGTATATTTTGGGGAGAGAGTACAGGAAGTAAGTCAGTGACTTATATGCTTATATAATTTCTGGTGTGAGACTATGGATCGTTTTGCTATGCTTTGCCTTAGTTAGCCTTTAGCTTACAGCTGTGGTTTATATAGGAGCGGGTATTAGTTAGTCTTTGGCTTACAGTTGTAGTTATTATTTTATTTTGCCTATTGCCATTCATTAAACAAAATATGAAGGAATATTTTTTATATCATTTTTTATATCTGACTCCACATACAAAACTTGTATTTTAGCACATTTGATTTTTGTGACCTTGAACGAAGGTCAAGGTCATCAACATTGACAAAACTTAATTCCATTCACGTGAACAACCTACTGGCCAAATATCAAGACCCAAGGACCTTTCGTCATGAAGAAACACAAGTTAAAGGAAAAGTGGAAAGAAAGCTATGTTTTTCTTTTTTTGAACCCAAAGTGTTATACGACAAATTTACCGGTTATCATTTTTTTTGAAATTCTTGATGTTTAAAGATATTATTGGTAGCTAACTTTTAAACAAGTATGAAAAATAGACTCGTTTTAGAACTATGTGAATTAGCGTGTCAAAAATGGAAATTGTTTGATAAGTAATGAAATTTCACATATTTTTCTGCTTAAATCTTCAACAAAAAGAACAATTCTTTCTTGAAATAGCGTAATATTCGGTATCAAAATAACAGTTGGAATATGTTGCACACGATGATGATGTAATTTTATAGTAATTGTGTCATTTAAATGCTCTAGGAGGAATTGAATAACAGAACCTTTAACAACCACACAGGTGTAAGTCAATGAGGTCCCACTTATCATAAAATGAATTCTGAAACTACCCGTTCCTGACATAAGCGTCCTTTACTCATACCTTTTCGATTTATTTTGTTTTTAAATTCCAAGCGGGGGCCGACGCTAATGTTAAATCTCCATACCAAATTTAATGTGTCAATAAGTTCCAAAACCTTATCTCTAGATCTAGGATTGTTTATTTGCCTTTAATTCTGATCAAAGTCTAATTCTGGATTAAGTACCAAGTTGAAACCCCCACATGTTATTACAGTATCATTATTAAAATAAATTAAAGCCTCAGGTATTTTTTTTTCGAAAAAGTCTGGAGTCTGAATTAGGACCAAATATTACAATGAGAGATACTCTTGATCCTTCTATATCTCAATCTAGTCCCAAACAATGGCATGTTAAATCTTTTTTCTCTTTATATTATATTATATTATATATAATTTATATAGTTTATATAGTTTAATTCAAAATTATTGTTGAACAGGACAGCAACCCCCCGGAAATTCGACTTAAGAGTTAAAATGACAGTTAAGGCCCCATTCATTTCTTATCATTTCTTATCATTTCTTTCTTTTCTAATGAAATGGGTGTCTTGTAGACGATAAAGGTTGTAAGATTTACTCCTAAGATGTTTAAAAACATCTTTCCTTTTAATGTTATTACCTAACCCTTGACAGTTTGCCGAAAGAATTGTAATACATTTAGTCATATTGAAAATTCATAATCGCAGTACAGTAATGCAGTGGACAGTAAGAGAATAGGAGAAAAAGAAGAAAAGATTAAAGATAGAGAGAAAGATGAAGAAGACATGTTGAAGTAGAAGGTTGTAGTGAGAAGAAAACTTAAAAAAATCATAATTTGTGGTCAAAACATGTTGACTACTACTAACTCACGCATACTTAATATTTCTTGCACCACACGCTTTTCAGACAGGAAACACATTCGAACACCGGAAGTTGTACACTAATAAAGCCCCTGCTCTGCATGGTCGTATTCCGGAATCAACTGGTACACTTCTGTAGCATAAGTCACATTACAGCTAAACATAAAATCATTATGCGCAATCCTCGTAGTATATCAATTTACATACAACTTTTCTTTTTTGCATGGAAAACTTGTCGGCCGAGAGATGTGTGTACAAAAAAGGAACTAGGTATACGTGGTTCTGAATTCCAAATTAAAATATGGAGGAGGAGTGACTCAATATGAACTAATATCTAAGTCATTATGAGGGCGCTATTTGAAGATAAAATACTACAAAAAGATGTTTACAACTTCATAACGCCTGAGGATATGTTTTGTTCTTTGGTCTGTTAAGTCACGTACCATCCTAAACTTTCATATGATTGGTACATAACGGGACAGCAGGACCGTACTGATTGGTACATAGCGGGACAGCAGGACCGTACTGATTGGTACATAACGGGACAGCAGGACCGTACTGATTGGTATTAAGATCAAAGAAGTCAATGAATAGGCAATATCATGTCATTCGTACAAATATTGATTAAAAAGCTCTTTATATAAGTATCGATTTTTATTGCATTTAAATGTTTATTTCGAAAGAAATGTCCGTAAATAGTTCTTTAAGGATAAATTTGCTTCTTTCAACCAGAATACCGAGGAAACATCAAGAAGACAACTTAACACTCCCCGAGGGGATCGTCATATTGGCCAAATGTACCGTGATCACTCACTTGTTGGTATTTCGATATCAGATATATAATTAAGCGGTAATGATATATATATAACAAGATACCTTGGGATGTTTGTCTGCTGAGTCATCGCTCAGCCGATGGTCCGTAAGCCCATATGTATCTCCTGTTTAATGGCTTAATAAGGCAAACGGTTGTCTGGAGGCTCTTCCATTAACCTTAGTATATCAAAATAGACATTTCAGAAAACAAAACGTTCTCCAGTTCCTGTAATTTTCTTTGTCTTATGGTAATATAGTTTCAACACCAGACATTTAGAAAGTAGATCTCAATTTCATAACGAAATGCCATTATGCTACTTTGGGCGAATCAATATGAATCTATTAACCTTTCCTTACAGATAGTTAGTCAGTGGAGTGTTTAATAAAACTCTATGCAAACTCATGTTATCTGCAGAATTTATCGGTATTAATTATTATAATAGAACGCTACAAAGAAATGGTTGTCTCTGAAAGCTGATCTACAGAGAAACCAGTATACGTTGTATTGACATTACGTGTTTGTGTTTTCGTTAACACGGATATGTCAATCCTTGTGACTTAGCAATTCTAGGGGCACCGCTTTAGTGTCGTAACTCGTTCATTGATTTACATGTGTTGACATAAGGTTTACTTGTTAACATAGCGGAGGTGTCCTGTCAGTTTTAAATGATTCTGGATAACACTATAGACGGAATAGTAACGGAGGTCAGTGGCTATCAGGTCTATATCGGAGAAACGCGAGGCTGTATCAGGACCCATAGGGGGCAACGCTGACATCAACTCTACACACACGCGACATAGCAGGGTCCATCATTCAAACTTCAGAACGTCGCCAACAACTTGTTGAGATATTTAGGACCAGTCTGTAAGGGGGTTCTTTTCTGTTTGGATTGTCTTTGTTGATACAGTGATGCAACTTCTCCAACTTATTTCATAGTAGATTCAGTGTTTGTGGCATTGTATTTACCACTGGCCAGTCATCAAGGTTTAATGGTAGAGATAGCCCTGGTCAGTTAGCATGACACATTGGTGTAGATAGCTCTGGTCAGTTAGTATGACAAATTGGTGTAGATAGTCCTGGTCAGTTAGTATGACACATTGGTGTGGATAGCCCTGGTCAGTTAGCATGAAACATTGGTAGATATAGCTCTGGTCAGTTAGTATGACACATTGGTGTGGANGGTCAGTTAGTATGACACATTGGTGTGGATAGCCCTGGTCAGTTAGCATGAAACATTGGTAGATATAGCTCTGGTCAGTTAGTATGACACATTGGTGTGGATAGCTTTGGTCAGTTAGCATGACACATTGGTGTGGATAGCCCTGGTCAGTTAGCATGACACATTGGTGTGGATAGCTCTGGTCAGTTAGTATGACATATTGGTGTAGATAGCTCAGGTCAGTTAGTATGACACATTGGTGTGGATAGCCCTGGTCAGTTAGCATGACACATTGGTGTGGATAGCTCTGGTCAGTTAGCATGACACATTGGTGTAGATAGCTCTGGTCAGTTAGTATGACAGATTGGTGTAGATAGCTCAGGTCAGTTAGTATGACACATTGGTGTGGATAGCCCTGGTCATTTAGCATGACACATTGGTAGATATGGCTCTGGTCAGTTAGCATGACAAATTGGTGTAGATAGCTCTGGTCAGTTAGTATGACACATTGGTGTAGATAGCTCTGGTCAGATAGCATGACACATTGGTGTAGATGGCTCTGGTCAGTTAGTATGACACATTGGTGTAGATAGTCCTGGTC